>NC_057728.1:54273912-54287208 GCF_004010195.1 Chiloscyllium plagiosum
AGAGGTTTACAAAATTATGAGGGGCATGGATAGGATAAATAGACAAAGTCTTTTCCCTGGGATCGGGGAGTCCAGAACTAGAGGGCATAGGTTTAGGGTGAGAGGGGAAAGATATAAAAGAGACCTAAGGAGCAACGTTTTCACGCAGAGGGTGGTACGTGTATGAAATGAGCTGCCAGAGGATGTGGTAGAGGCTGGTACAATTGCAACATTTAAGAGGCATCTGGATGGGTATATGAATAGGAAGGGTTTGGAGGGATATGGGCTGGGTGCTGACAGGTGGGACTAGATTGGGTTGGGATATCTAGTCGGCATGGACAGGTTGGACCGAAGGGTCTGTTTCCAAGCTGTACATCTCTATGACTCTCTAACTCTAAGTAATGATCTAAGCAAAAGCAATAAATGAGTCCTCTTGTATTGGTTTATAGTCTTGTAGCAAGTAATTAATAAATCATTAGCTTTCATTTTAAAAATCACAATAACTACACTTGCATGGAATTGTAATTATTGGGATAGCATGATTAAATCTATAATGATCATTTAATTTTAACGCATTGCTATTTACAGCATGGTGACATAAGAGCCTTATTGTGTCCAGGGAGGTGGTGGTATTGAGGTAATATAATTTGATTAATAACAGAGGCCCAGATTAATGCTCTGGGAATATGAATTTAAATCCCAGCACAACAGTTAATGAAATTTAAATTCATATCATAAATCTGAAATATAATGCCAGTTTCAGTAATGGTCACCGTAACAACTACCATCGATTCCCATAAAATCCCAATTGGTTCACTAATGTGCTTCAGAGGAGGAAATCTGCCGTCCTTACCTGGTTTGGCTTACATGTTTCTCGATTACTATCAGCAATATTGTTGGCTCTTAACTGCTCTGGTGAAAAGGCCAAGTAAGTCCCTCAGTTCAAAAGCAATTAGCGATGGGCAAATACTGGCCTTGACAATGACTGCCACATTCCATGAAGATTTTTTTAAAATGTTCAGTAATTGTGTACCCAGTAAAAAATCTGATCATATGTGTGTATTTAATGTGGCCACCTGCAAAACAGTCTCATCACAGTGCAGCAAGTTAAGTCTAGGAATTCTAATTGTTCCTTTTTTTAGGAAGCTCATAAATAATTGATTTTGTATAACTCATTAAGTCTGTCTGACCATCCTGCCTTCTAAACAGTCCACAGTGCTTCAGTGAACTGCTTGTCTTTTCATCCTTCTGGTAACTATCTTATCACTGCATCGAGTGATTGTACTCTCAAGATAATGGATTTGTTGGAAGGAAGATTGCTTTACACTCTTCATGGACACCAGGTGAAAATAGTGACACATTATAAAGTGAAACTATTATGTATTTAGTTCTTTATAGTCTTTATAGTTCTCCAATTGCTCTGTCATCTGATTCTGATTTACTTTTAAATCAGAATAAACCATTAGTGTTAAATCAGTAAATAAACTCAGCTGGGAAACTTGTACAAATTTGCTCCCTTCCAAAGGGATCTTGTGAAATGGCAGAAAACCTCTCAAAATGCGAAGTCACTTATATGTTTATTTATACTCTAATAGCTGTAAAGCAGTTTCATTTATAGTTCTTTCTTAGAAAGGTATTATAGAAATGTGCATTAACATGACAAGTCTGAATGAAATGAAAACTTAATTATAAACTGCTCTTCAATAGACTAAACAAGTAATTTTTGTTTTAGGGCCCTGTACTTGCTGTAACATTTTCTAGGCATGGAGAGTATTTTGCTTCTGGTGGAAGTGATTCACAGGTTTGACATTTTCTTTCTTATAATAATTAGTTTTGTCTGCTAAAGCAATAAAAGTTCATACAATAATGGAGGCTTGGCAAGTGTAATAACTTCCTTTCTCATAGTTTTTATTCCCAAAATCACAAGACTGGGATTTTCCATATAATTGGTGGAAAATCATGGGCTGAGAGCCTGACAGTTCCTGGCTGATACTCCATGTACTTGTAGTTCCCTCCATTCTCAGCAGCCATGCCCTCCTAACTCTCATCTATCCTTGAACGAAAACATTGTTTTTGTGCTGGATTCTCACCTCTGAGCAGAGGCACAGTGTGAAATATTTTCTTGTTTAAAAGACTATATACAATAGGGCTATGTATATTTATTTTTATATGCTTTACCAAGCAAAAAGGCTTGTTTAGTTTCAATGCTTTGAAACATTGTTTTGTATCTTTTTGATACTGTCACTCAGCAATATGAAAATGCTCATTTAGTTTGGATGGCAAAAGGGAACAGTTAAACATGGCATCCTCCCTTTATCTCTAATATGTGTAGCTGTACAGATTGTAAATCCATTAGCTTTAGTGTTCCAGAATTCCATAGATTTTAGAGTAGTCCCCATGGATTGAGAAAATGCTAATGCAACCATGCTGATCAAGGAAAAGGAGAAAAGGATGAATTAGCCTGACATCATTAGGGAAATGCTTGGAATAAATTATTAAGAACATGGTAAGACAGCATTCAAAATTATATGATTAGGTAGAAATAACACAGATTTATGAAAATAAACTTGTGTTAATCTCTTTTTTGAGGTAATAATTAGCAATTTGGATAAGGAGTAGCCAATGCATGTGGTGTGTTTGGATTTTCAAAGCAAGTCTTCAATAAAGGTAAAACACTATAGGTTATTGCTTAAAATTAGGCATATGTTATTGAGGGTGACAGTTTAGAATGGATTAAGGATTGGTTATCAGACAGGAGTAGTTAAGTAGAAAGGAACAGTTCACTTTCATGTTGGCTGACTGGAGCCAGCACAGTTTCCCCAAGGATTAGTACTAGGGCCTTAGTTACTTGCAGTCTGTAATCAATATTTAGATGAAGGGATGAAGTTTACATGACTCCAAGCCTGATGGTGAATTAGGAACTAAGGTACAGAGCTTTTCCATGGCAATAACTTTGACAATAATTCACTCATACACATTCCTCCAGATCTCCTGACTCTCGAACTGTGTTCCAGTTGTCCTTTTGTTGTGCTCAAACAAATAGGAGTAGGATCATGCAGCCCTTGAGCCTACTCAGCGATTTCTAAATTACAACCTTTCATCTACATCAAAGCATTTTTCCATGATACTTCCATTTCCCTTGATTTCATTAGTATTTAGAAATTGACTGAGTTGAACACAGAAATCAATTAATGAGTTTCCACAGCCGTCTACAAAATTTGAATGTTTCGTTAGTGAGTGAAGCTGATCAATTAATGCCAAACACCTGTTTACCCTTAAATATGTAATTGACTTGGTAGTAACAGTATAATATATCAAACTTTGTGTCTAAATTTGCTGACATTAATGTGTTATGACACAGCAGTGAACCCTACTGTTAATTAAAACAAACACCCAGAAAAGCCCGCCTCGCATCCTAGTCTGTTAAAATGAGTGACAAAGAATTCCCCAAATTCCACTATTTAAAGAAAATATCAATTTATCCTTTAACTCCAAAGGTAAACATTAAACAACAACTATTTACAACTCTTAATCCCCCTTTCTCTTAACTCTTTATTACCTGCATCCAACCTTATAACAAAATACTGTTTCAATTTTTAAAAAAGTTAAAATTACATCAACTTAATTTCAAAACCACGCAGCGGCTATTGTCTTTGGTGTCTTGTCTTCCGCTGAAGATCTCCCTGGGTCGTCGCCTTACTTTTTACTGCACATGTGTTTCATGTGAAAAGGTACCTTTGATAGAGTATTTCCTAATTTCTTGGCAGTTGCACTGTCTGCAATTTTCAAAACGCCTGCATTTTTGCATTCCTAACATCGGATCATCTCGTTGGTTCGATTTTGGCAAAACAATAAATTCAAAAGCGATCGAGTTTTAGTATCCTGGGGCATACTTTAAACCGGTTAAATTCAAATTGTTGTCAAAATTGCAACCAACTCTGGTATCTATTTCACAGCCAAATGTTACATATTTTCAATTTTCCAGTACACTCTGAGACTGTTGTCTAGTCATGTACACAGGTGCTTGCTTGTAAGCTCTCAGTGCAGAACAAATTTCACTCTCTCTTAAAGGTACAGTACACACCTTCAACTTCATAACAAATGTTCGGTGAAAAGTAAACAGTGACGAGGACGCAAAGAGGCACAGTTAAGTGAGTGGAAAAGAATATGCCAGATGAAAATAATTTGAGCAAGTGTTGAGGATGAATACTCTGGATGAAAAAATAAAGTATCATATTTTTGAATAGTGAAAGATTGGAGATCTTTGGCATGCAGAAGAATTTGGATGTCAATGTACAAATCCAGAAGTTTTACTGCAATTCTAAAATACTTTGTAGGATTGCACCTGGAGTACTGTGTACAAATTTGGTCTCTAAAACTAAAGTAGAATTGAAGAGATTGTAACAAAGATGCAAGGTTCCTGGAACGAGGCGGTTTTCCCAAGAGGAGAGTTTGGGTAAACTGGGTCTATCGTCCTTGCAGTTTAAAAGAATGAGGTAATCTCATTGCAACATATAAAATTATAACTTTAGGTTAGGTGCTGAAGAATGTTTCCCATTATAGGGGAATCTAGAACTATTTGTCACTGTCTCAGAATAAATGGTTGCTGCTTATGGATTAAGGTAAGGAGAAATTTATTCATGCAGTGTCATTGATCTTTGAAATTCTTTATACCAGAGGTATTTGGATTTTTGATACTAAACCTCCTGCCTCACCTTTGCCCTTGGCTCAGTTCATCTCTTGGTGGAACCTTCAACTAGACTCAACTATTCCAATTCATTTCTGATTAATTCTCCTCTCATCTAACCTCCACATATTTGAAGCTGTCAAAAACTGTTGATATAACTCGTAACGAGTTATGTTCCCCAATTGCTTTAAACTCAAGTTGACCTGTGACCTAACTGCTCTTACAAAGCAATCCCTTAATTACTGATGATATGTTCAAGATCTGTTCAGTTGGTGTGCATTGCACTAGCACAAAATGTATGATAAAACTACAATTTTAGACAATTGACCTAACCATTATATAGTTAATCAGAATATGTCCCAGCAATGTGTTGGCATAGTTTCAACTTTTATGTTAGCACTGTAAATTAAGTGGTTAATTTCTTAAGGAGGTTCTTTTTAAAGACAAATTAATCACAGAAGCTAAGCAAACAAATTTTAAGCTCCTATTGATACAAATGCAAATACCTCAATTTTCTAACTAAATGTCTGAATGCTCCAATTTAGTAAATTTTCACTCAAAATTAGTTTACAGGAAAAATGCCACAGTTATTTTCCTCAGTTGGAGCACTCCTCAACTTTCTCAGTGTGAGGAAACACAAGCAATTTCTCATGAAACCAGTTCTCATAATTTGACACTCCCAATTGTTGGAAACATCATGATGCAACTGTTCCAAGACCAATATATTTCTTATAAAACTCGGTTCTCAAAATTGAATGCAGTACTGCAACTGGAGTGACATAGTCATCGAGAAGAGATGGGAGGTGATAGTCACGAATAATACGACACAGCTTACCTTTGGATCTTTTTGTTAAATAAATCTTTGTTCCTTATGAACACAGTGAGCAGAGTTAAGGAGCTAATTAGCACATCAAGTATTTTTATTGCTTCAATACATGTATACAAGATATATATAGTGCTAATCACTGACTCTCAAATAACCAAAAAGCCAGTTCTTTTACCTTTTTTTTAAATCTAATAAAGATCTGACTAATTTAAATTCTGCAAATTTTACTTTTGGTTTGCACTTTTGGATTAGGTAAATCAATTATTTTTGTTCTTCGCAGTAAATAATTCAGCTTGAAATTTTCAACTTAAATCCATGTAATTGTATTCAGCAAATTATAGCGATCAACAATGTAACCAGAAACAGGAAATGAAATTTTAGATAATATTTTATCAGTAGTAAAACAAATTTGAATAAAATTAATGCAGTAATTGAATCAATTAAATATAGGGTTGAGTTTTAGATATTTACTTGAGGCAGCCCTATTCTAAGTTATTAATTTTAGCTTAAGCTGACAAAATTACTGATTGCAAGAGTTTTAAAAAAAAAGACATTTCAAATCATTATACAGCCAGTCCGATTTTCCTCCTCTTTCTTTCAGTTGAATGGAAGGTATCAAGTTATATAATGTTTTAAAAATTCTGCTATTAACCCTGTGTGCTTTGGTGCTGGCCAGTCACTTTTCAAGAGATACTATCTTCATGATAAAGCCTTGCCATAAAGCTATCACGCATTTGTTCCTATTAAACTGCATGTGTAAACTGATCTCAACTGGATACTTGGGAAGCAATAGATTGGGTTATATAGTGTATGCATATTTGGTTGCATCAATGTCGGGCACATATTTCCAATTGCAACAAGACCAGACCTAGAGGCCATAAATATGAGACAGTCATTGATAAGTTTGATAGTGAATTCAGGAGAAACTTAATTACCCAGATGATGGCTAAAATACCAAATTCCTCGTCATAAAAAAGTACTTAAGGTAACTAGTTAAGATGCATATAAATTGAACCTGGATAAACACTTGACGAAAGAATTAGAAGGTTATGTTGACATATGATGAAGGATAGGAGAAGCTTCATGTGGACCATGAAAACCAGCATGGACCTGTTGGGCTGAATGTTGTCATCCATCTGCAATAGAAAATTGGAAAGGGCTGGGAACGGGTTCCTTTTCTGTCTTGACCATGTTAGAGTCAGATGAGGACTGGAATGCCCCCCTCTTTGTTTGACCACCATGGAATTTTTTTTTAAACAAAAAACCTGTCCTTTCAGTTGATATTTAACTGCTTCACACTGTGAATGTAAAAGATACATACAAATTAGTTTCCACACTCCTTTTAGAAGGAAAGGAAAATAATCTTTATTTTACTTAACATCCAATCTAATTGAAAATAATGAGTTTTCTAATTGTCACTCATCCTTTCAGACATGCAGACAAGTATAAACTACCAAGTGACAGATTAGATTGAATAGTTTTCAGAAGTCCAAAAATAAATTAGTTTTATGTGGATTGAGTAGATTGATGCCTTGGATGGTTTCAGACTAGGCGCACTGATCTTTCTGAATTCTATAGTAAGACAATTTAAAATTTTGGAAAGTTTCTATTTGGTCTTCTAAAGTTAGCTGCTGAGTTGGGTTTGGACACAGCCCATAACAGATAAGTGGTCAACAATAGACAAGGCTCAACCTTTCATGAATGGTGCAACAGTGCTTATTCAAGATCCTTCCTCGATTACGTCTTTCCTTCTCTTATGCATCTTAATGAAAAGCAGTTCCTTAAAACGCAAAAGGGAATTAGTTGGATTATCAAATAGAATGGTCCTCTCTCAACAACTGAGCAGTTACCCAACATGGCCATGAGAAGTGAATTCCAGGTCCATGACTTAGATATTATTAAAATACAGCTATAACTAAGTTCCCTTCTCAGCCAGAGTGTCTTGTTCAGAATAAATAGGTCCAATGTCTGTTTCCATGTCCAGTTGAATAGCTGGTTGTCTAAAAACTTTGTGAAAGATGCTGGAAGTGAACCAATAACTCTAAAAGGTGATTGCCCTTGTTTTTTTTTTCTATATGGTGTGGCTCCATTACAATGGCTTTATAATTTACTGGGGGTACAGTTGTGTTAATGTTCAGCCATTTAGAAGCTGCTGTTTTAGTCCACTAATGTGGTATTATTCAGTTTTCTTTGTAAACTCCATCAGTGATTTAAATCCAATAAATAAATTTCGTCATTTTCGATATAAAGCATGGCTGTGTCACAATAATTAAATGACGTCTGAAATGAAACCTAAAACTCAAGTGAGAAATTAACTTCAGTACCGTACTACTTCAGCTGTACTAAAATCATTTAAAATCCTTTTGCAACAGTAAATACATTTTCGTCTTCGTATCTCTGTATGAGAGTGACCTGTTTTGTGTTGAACTTCAAATAATGGAACTGGTAGCTAGAGACATAGAGATGTACACCATGGAAACAGTCCAACCCGTCCATGCCGACCAGATATGCCAACCCAATCTAGTCCCACCTGCCAGCACCCTGCCCATATCCCTCCAAACCCTTCCTATTCATATACCCATCCAAATGCCTCTTAAATGTTGCAATTGTACCAGCCTCCACCACTTCCTCCCAATCTCTAAATCAGGTTAGAAGCACACTCTTGTAGATCTATTATCTTAATATCTATGGTGGGAATCTACTGCTACCCTTTTTATAAAGGAAATAACTCAAACATGTAGCAAAAACAAAAGCCATAAATCCATTCAAACATGGGGTTACGAAAGGTGAATGGGAACTAGCAAATTTAATGGAATTCTTTGATCTTTATGTTGATTTCATGTTTTGACCTTTTAGAAAACATTTCATCAGGCCCTAACGGAGTTCTGGCTGAACTAAAGCCTCATATGTCCTAAGATTAAAATGAGAGTTGAATCATTATTGGATAGGCAACGCTAAGAAGCTGCTTTCAATGGTCACAGCTCTGGCTGTGACAAATGGAGCCCTCTGAGCATAACTTTGAGGTGCATGGTATTTTGAACATTTGCTATTGGGTCTTTGTATTCTAAGAATATCTATAGATGACAAAGCTTTGTAGCAAGTGTGGTACAAAACAATGTAATGACTCTTGTAATTGAACAAATAAATAGAGTTTAGAATTGAGAACTAGATGTCACTGCAAAAGCCAACCACATAAAAATCATAATGAAATTTATCTCAAAATAAAGTCAGTATGCTTGTAATTGTTTGCTATCACTTTTGAAATATCTTAATACATGTTGCAGTAATTGTCAAAGAAGGTAGAATATTGACTACTATTTAGATCCATCGGTCATGAATGTAATTAATATTGAATGTCTAAAGCATTATTGAAATAACACAGTAACTACAGTGATCTGCTAAAGCATGAAGGCAATTGAAAGAACTTAGTAGTTCAATTAGGACAAGTACTGACTTGAAACAGGTTCGCAAAATGAATATTGCAGTTTAAGATGAAAGAACTGGGGTACTGGTCTTGCTGTTGGCCCTTGTAATTTAGAGACGCTTTGCATCGAGATGGGTATCGTCTTTTGGATGAACTGTAAAATAGTGCCATTGTCTGCCACGTCCGGGCATACAGTGCAGGATCCCATGGCACTATTTGAAGAAAAGGAAGTTTCTTCCATTTTCCTACTCAGCATCTATCTCTCAACCATCATTAAAACACAATTGTGAATTATTTCATTGCCGTTTATGGGGGCTTGCCCTATGCAATTTGAGTCCTATATTAACTACAGTAACTACATTTAAAAAGCGTTAAAGACATACAAAGTATTCTGAAGTATTCCTAAACCAGATGACAAGGTCATTTCACAAAAAGGGTCATTTTCACAGAATCCCTACAATGTGGGATTTGGGCCATCAAGTCCACACCAACCCTCTGTGAATCATCCCACTCAGACTCACACCCCCCCCCCCCCCCCCATCCCTATAACCCTGCATCTCCCATGGCCAATCCACCTAACATGCACATCTTTGGACAGTGGGAAGAAGCCAGAGTACCCAGAGGAAACCCACGCAGACACCAGAAGTATGTGCAAACTCCACATAGGCGCTCATCAAAAGTAGAATTGAAGCCAGGACCCTGGCACTGAGCGATAGTAGTGCTCACCACTGAACCACCATGCCACTCAAAATTTTTTCCACAATTTTCTGAACTATTTTAAACTTTAAATATTTTTTAAGAAAAGGCTTCACTACCTTTAAGAGAAAGATAGGAGGAAGGTCAGACAGGGAGGGTTTCAGTCACTCACTGCCTGCTACCGTGTGTATTTACTGCCTTTATCAATTCTAAAACTTACTTCTGCAAATGTAAGATTTCACCAGCATGGGGTTTGAATTCTATATATACAGTAAAAATACATGCAAGCAAATACAGAAAGATCCTACCTTAGAGCAAAACATGATGACAAAGAAGCTGCACATATTCTCATTGAGAAAAATAAAACAGACTGAAATGTGATTTTTTTTTCAAGCATTTGGTCAGGAAGGGAATCGGTGAAATCCATCTGAAGAATTTATTTGTGTTGAGACGCTTAGGGGCTAGATGTAGGTTTAATGTTAGGCAGTTTTGTTTTTGCCAAGTGCTTTCCAGAGAGCATGTCTTTTTCCGGCTAGGCTGGATTCAATTTACACGGGTGGAAAGAAACTATCCAGATTTACTTTTATCTAATTAGCCTGGGCTTTTCATGAGGTAGTTTTGTGTCTCAGCTCAGTCTCTTCAATTATGTTGTAATCCATCAGACATTACAACTAAATGAGATAAGCTAGATGGATCAAAGGGGCTTTTCCCATCCGACATTCTCATTTATTAAAAATGTTCACATGGGATCTTCATTCTAATAGATCTGTTATTATTCTAATTAAGTAACTGCATCAATGCATGAGGTTGAGTAATGTAATCTTACTGGGTCTTGTATTTGAAAATTAGTTGGGTAAGATTGAGAAAAACAATCTTAAAGATTTTAACTAACAATTGTATCCAATCAGTTTACTACAAAATTGCCATTCAATTTTACCAGCACGTGGATTATATTTCTTGATTCCTTCTTTGTTTTAAGCCTGCTTAGATTAGATTAGATTACTTACAGTGTGGAAACAGGCCCTTCGGCCCAACAAGTCCACACCGACCCGCCGAAGCGCAACCCACCCATACCCCTACATTTACCCCTTATCTAACACTACGGAGAATTTAGCATGGCCAATTCACCTGACCTGCACATCTTTGTGACTGTGGGAGGAAACCGGAGCACCCGGAGGAAACCCACGCAGACACTGGGAGAATGTGCAAACTCCACACAGTCAGTCGCCTGAGGCGGGAATTGAACCCGGGTCTCTGGTGCTGTGAGGCAGCAGTGCTAACCACTGTGCCACCGTGCCGCCCACTTAGAGCTATACATGATGCTTTGCAATCAATTAAAACTCAACTAATATTACCAGAGGTAGTACAGTTATTCATTTATCATTCTGCAATTGAACAGAATTTTATTAGGCTTCTCAGATGTGCTTACTAATGTTATAATTGGATACTTGTTAACTTGCATTTAAGCCTGACATCATCTATGACAAAGCTGCCTTCTTGCTTAGTACCAATCCACCACCTCCAACATTCTTTCCCTTCACCACAGATGCACAATGGCGGCAATGTGCACTATTTATAAGATGCACTGCAGTAACTTACCAAGACTGCTTCAACAGCACATTCTAAACATATTGGATCTACCATTTAATCAAAAACAAATTTGTTTTGCAGGTGTTGGTATGGAAGACAAATTTTGACAGTATTCCTTATAACAAGGTTCTGAAAAGCCTTAGTGTAAGAACAAATCCTGACCCTGCTCCTCATATCACTGATATTCACCCAAGAATTCCTCATCTGCATACTTCAGGACCTCAGTTGATTCAGGTAATTGTATTATACACCAATTTGCCTAGCAGCTAATTCAAACAGATGAAACTGTATGAAGTTCATTAATGTAAAGTGAGGATCACTGAAACAATATGTGAATGATCTAATATATTCTTGAAAGTAGTAACTTTGTATTATGTGTATGAGTAAAATGAATAGAAAATAATTGACTGACTAATTGATACCTTAAATTCATTTGGTGAAAGGGTTTATTAATTACAGATGTTATTTGAAACCCAATGTTGAATGAATATTGTTTCTCATGCATACATTCTTTTATTCATATATGGGATGTGAGCATCATTGGCTGGGTTAATATTTATTGTCCATCTCTAATTGCCCAGAAGAAAGCTGCCACCTTGAACCTCTGCAATCTGTGTACTTGGGAAAATGAGTTTCAGGGTTTTCAACCGGTAATGCTGAAGGGATAGTAGTATAGATCCAAGTCAGGTTGGTGTGTGGCTTGGAGGGGATCTTGCAGGTGGTGGTGTACCCATGCATCAGCTGCCCTTGTCCTCCTTGATGATAGAGCCTACATGTTTAGAATGTCCTGTTGAAGGAGTCTTGGTAAGTTACTGTAGGGCATCTCGTAAATGGTGCACATTGCTGACGTGCATCTGTGGTGAAGGGAAAGAATGTTGGAGGTGATGGATTTGTGCCAAGCAAGAGGGCATCTTTGTCATAGATGGTGTCAGGCTTTTTAGAATGTTTTTGGAGTTGTGCTCATCCAGCAAAGTGGCAAGTATTCTATCACAGTCCTGACTTGTGTTGTGACTGGTTGACCGGCTGAGGGGAAACAGGAGATGAGTTATTTGTCATAAAATTCCACCTGTTCTAGTAATCACCGTATTTATATGGCTGGTCCAGTTCCATTTCTGGTCAGTAGTAATCCCTAGGATGCTGATAGTGGAATATTAAGTGAACATGCCTTAAGTGCCTCTGAACGTCAAGGGGTAATGATGAGATTCTGTCTTGTTGGAAATTTTCATTGCCATCTTGTATGATATGAATGTTACTTAATAATTATCAGCATAAGTCTATATTTTGTCCAGATCTTGCTGCATGTGGACATGGATTGCTGCGGTATCTGGGGAATTGTAAATGGTACGGAGCATTGTACAACCATCAATGAACATCCCCACTTCTGACCTTATGACAGAGGGCAGTTATCAAAAAAGCAGATTGTTAGCCTAGGATACACAAAAACAAGAATAGGCCACCTATCCTTTCACTCCTACTCCACTACTCAATACAATCATGGTTGATCTAATTTTAATCTCAACTCTATATTCCTGCATATCACCTCCAATGTTTTTTATCCCCTTGGAAATCAAGAATCTATCCACCTCTGCCTCAATATTTGAAGATTCTACATCCAATGTCATTTGAGGAACAGAATTTCAAATATTCTCAATCCCAGAGACCAAGAAAATGCTTCCTCATCTCTGTCTTAAATGAGTGACCCCTTATTTTCAAACTGTGACCGTTAGTTCTTAGCTGTTTCTTTTTGTTTTATATGGCATTTGAAAATAAATTTATTATGACTTATGATGTTTAAATCATGATGTTAACCCTGACAATGAATCACTTGGCAGAAAATATAGTTCCTCTTCTTGGTTTAACTGTGCCAAAATATATTTGAAATCACAAGCTTTTGGAATGCGGCCCCTTCATCAGGTGAAGTGAAAAAGAAGATCACACAGACACAGAATTTATAGTTAAAAACAATGACTGCAGATGCTGGAAACCAGATTCTAGATTAGTGGTGCTGGAAGAGCACAGCAGTTCAGGCAGCATCCGAGGAGCAGTAAAATCGACGTTTCAGGCAAAAGCCCTTCATCAGGAATAAAGGCAGAG
>NC_057728.1:54288049-54292893 GCF_004010195.1 Chiloscyllium plagiosum
TTGGTGGGTTTGTAAAAAATGTCAGTGTCAAGTCGGTCGTCATTAATGGAGATGGAGAGGTCCAGGAAGGGGAGGGAGGTGTCAGAGATGGTCCAGGTAAATTTAAGGTCAGGGTGGTATGTGTTGGTGAAGTTGATGATTTGCTCAATCTCCTCGCGGGAGCACGAGGTGACACCAATGCAGTCATTAATGTAGCGGAGGAAGAGTGGGGAGTGGTGCCAGTGTAATTACGGAAGATTGACTGTTCTATGTAGCCAACAAAGAGACAGGCATAGCTGGGGCCCATACGTGTGCCCATGGCTACCCCTTTGGTTTGGAGGAAGTGGGAGGATTCGAAGGAGAAATTGTTAAGGGTGAGGACCAGTTCGAATTTATAGGCAGAGAGATCAAACAATCATACAACTGGTGTGAGTGGAGAGTCGCATAATGAGTCTCTGCAGGTGACCAAGTGTGTTGGACGGTGTGTGTAACGTGTCAACAACTGAATAACAAGCAAAGGGATGACCTATAATCCAGTTAAATGAGGCAGAGAGATAATTACAAACAATTAAAAATAAGGTGTAGTTGGAGACAAACTAAATTACTAGAATATATGATAGGTATAAGAGTTGCATGCTGAGGGTCTAACTAAAGTAATAAGTAATCCAAAACTGTACAAACTAATTAAGGTAGAGAAATCATAACAATTTATCAAGGTGATGGTGTCAGAACAGGGCAGTAAGGAAGATTTTACAGATACAGAACAGTGTGGTGGAGTCGCATAGTACGACATGAACCTAGGATTGCAGTTGAGGCTGTCTTCATGGGTACTAAGTCTAGATTAGAGTGGTGCTGGAAAAGCACAGCAGGTCAGGCAGCATCCAAGGAGCAGGAAAATTGACATTTCGGGCAAAAGCCCTTCAGGACTCTTCCTGATGAAGGGCTTTTGCCCGAAACGTCGATTTTCCTGCTCCTCGGATGCTGCCTGACCTGCTGTGCTTTTCCAGCACCTCTCTAATCTAGACTCTGGTTTCCAGCATCTGCAGTCCTTGTTTTTACCTTCATGGGTACACAGCTTGGCTAAAAGGTTTCTGCTGTGACTCTGCATTGTTGTGTGTCTCGAAGGCCCTCTTGAACAATGTTTACCCAAAGATTGGAGGCTAAATGTCCTTTGCAGCTGAAATGTTCCCCGACTGAGAGGGAACATTCCTGTTCGGTGATAGTTGCACAGTGTCCATTCATCCGTTGTCGTAGAGTCTGCATGGTCTCGCCAATATACCATACCTCAGGACATCCTTGCCTATAGCGTATGAGATAAATAACATTGGCCAAGTCACACGAGTATATGCCATGTTCGCTGTGGGTGGTGTTCCCATGTTGATGACAGTATCCATGTTGGTGATCTGACATGGCTTGCAGAGGTTGCCATGGCAGGGTTGTGTGGTATTGTGGTTAATGTTGTCCTGAAGGCTAGATAGTTTGTGCGAACGAGGACTGTTTACGGTTTGGCGGTTGTTTGAAGGCAAAACATGGAGGCGGAGGGATGATCTTGGCTGGATACTCATCATCACTGATGATGTGTTGAAGGCTGCGAAGAACACCGCAGTTTCTCTGTTCTGGGGGATTACTGGACAACAACAGGTAATCTACTGATCATATCCTGTGTCTGTCTTCTGAGAAGATCATTGCAGTTTTTTGCTGTGGCACATGGGATCCAGCGATTGATGAGTTGAGCATCATATCCTGCTGTGATGAGGGTGTGCTTTAAAATCTTTAAGTATCTGTCACATTGTTTATAGTAACATGTCATCAACTCACAATTACGAACCTCAATTATGGTTTAATTCATAAGCTTCTGGAATGTATCTGAGGCATTTTTTTTTAACTCAAGTGGCATCATATGACATTGTATTAACCCATTTGGAATGACAACATGGATATTTCTTTTGCCTTTGATGTTAATGGCACTAAGAGAAAGTGAGGACTGCAGATGCTGGAAATCAGAGTTAATGGAAAAGCACAGCCGGTGAGGCAGCATCCAAGGAGCAGGAGAATCGACATTTTGGGTGTAAGCCTTTCTTCAGGAATCCTTACAAAATTCTCCCATTGTCCTTCCTCTAAATACAAGAATGCAGTGTTTCACTGTCCTAATATTTGTGATGTGGAGGTGCCAGTGTTGATCTGGGGTGGACAAGGTCAAATGTTTCACAACACTAGGTTATAGTCCAACAGGTTTATTTGAAGTCACAAGCTTTTGGAGCATTGCCCCTTCTGTATTAGCTAGTTGGATAGTATGTGTTTTATCTTAAGAGCTGTCCAACACTTTTTTAAAAATATAAATATACTGACATGTGGGACATTGGCATCAGCAATTATTTCTCACCTCTATATTTGCCTTTGAGCAGTGATGATGAACTGTCTACTTGAACTGCTGTAGACTATGTGCTAGAGGTTGACCCACAATGTCCTTCAGGAGGCAATTTCAGGATTTTGACCCAGAATCGGTGAAAGAACAGTAATATATTTCCAGGTCAGGTTGGTGAGTGACTTGCAGGGAACTTGCAGGTGCTGTGTTCCCATGTATCTGCTGCCTTTATCCTTCCAGAGGGGAGTGACTGAGAGTTCGGAAGATCCTATCAAAGGATCTTTGCAGAATTTCTGCAGTGCATCTTGTAGATGGCAAGCGCTGCTGTTGCTCAGCATCAGTGTGGAGGTAGTCAATGCTTGTGGATGTGGTGCCTACTAAGTGGCTTATTTTGGCTTGGATGGTGTCGAGCTTCTTGAGTGTTGTTGACAAGTGGGGAGTATTTCATCTCCTCACTTGAGCCTGTAGATGGTGAACAGGATGTGGGAAGTTAAGAGGTGAGTTACTCACTGCAGTATTCCCAGCTTCTGACCTGCTCTTGTAGGCACATGTCTTGTATGGCTAGTCCAGTATAGCTTCTGGTCAGTGGTATCCACCAGGGTGTTGATGGTGGAGGAATCAGTGATAATAATGAATGTCAAGGAACAATGTTAGATTGTCTCTTACTGGAGATGAACATTGCCTGGTATTTGTGTGGCAGGAATGTTACTTGCCACTAGTCAGACCAAGCCTGGATATTATTCCGGTCTTGTTGCATTTAGATACAGATGGTTTCGAAATCTGCGGAGTTAAGAATGATGCCGAACATTGTGCAATCATCAGTGAATATCCCACTTCCTACCTTATGATGTAGGGACAGTCATTAATGAAGTAGCTGAACGTGCTAGAGGCTAGGGCACTACTCTGAGGAATTCCTTCTGAGATGTTCTGAAGATGATTGACTTCCAACAACCACAACCATATTCCTATGTGCCAGTTTTGACTATTGCTTCACTCTTATTGTCTCTGTCATATTCTACTACTCTTACCTGACACACTTCTTCCCCCTTTCTTCTATCCTGGAATAATACCTTTTCAACATGTTTATGTGACTAACCAATGATTCTTCCTATGACTAGTATTTACCAGGTAAGTCACTTATATAACAGTTATAACTACTTGGACTATTGAATTTCAATTTCAGATTTTAACGTTGCAAAAACAATAATACCATCACTACTACTTCTGTTTGAAATGTTCTAGTTGCTGACTGTTGTCTGCCCAATCTTTTTCCTTGTGAAACTTTCAAATTCTCGCGTGAAACCTTACATGCTCCTATGTTTCTTTTGAAGAAAAATGGACATACATTCTAACATTGAGGATTTGTCTTTATTTGGTTTAAGAACTTCTCCCAAATTAATCTTAACAGAACACATGATAATAAATCACTTAAAATGGACTGAACCTGGTGGTTTCATTTGGCAAATACTAAGAAATCTAATTGGTCCCAATCCTATGGGTATTCTCGACTATATGCCTTAATTGTGGTTTGAGATTCTAATCCCCAGAGCACCATGGTTTTTAGCTGATATGCGTTGACTTAATTGTTTTATACCCAACAAAAAAAAACTGTAGGCGGTGGAAATTGGAAACAAAAAAACATTGCTATAAAAACAGTGATCAAAGACCAGTCTAGTTCTGATGACAGTCACTGGACCTGAAACATTAACTCTGCTTTCTCTCCACTGACACTGCCAGACCTGCTGAGTTTTTCTAACAATTTCTGTTTTTGTTTTATGTCCAAACTGTTAATGATTTCCTGGAAAACCTTAGAACATTGAGATTGTATCTCAATTGGTAGTCAATAACGAAGTAAAACTAAGTAAATCTTTCCACTACTACCCTAGCTGTATCTGTCATTAAAGTAATGACATCTGGGAAGCAGGTTCACACATCCATAAATGTAAGGTTATACTGATCTGCTTTCCTTTTCAGTGGTGGTTCTGTACAATCTAAAACCTGACTAGTATGGGTATCAAAGATGCTGGTTTTCCTACCACCTGATAAGATATAATATGTTTTACAGAGCTGTACTATGTCTTTTTGAAGTCTTGGCCTTATAAAATACATGTTTATCAGTGCCTGGGTCTTCCATGTTCCTATGTGGTCTGCCAAAGGAATTTGATGTACTACTCACATCATCTCCTTATGAGATGTGGTGGTACCAATATTTGGTGAACAGTCTTCCATTCTTTGGGCACAGATCTGTGCAGATGTCTCCACTTCCTCATGAGATCCAACTTCTTAATACGGGAGCACTATTAAACTCCGAGGAGAAAGTGAGGACTGCAGATGCTAGAGATCAGAGCTGAAAATGTATTGCTGGAAAAGCGCAGCAGGTCAGGCAGCATCCAAGGAGCAGGAGAATTGACGTTTCGGGCATGAGCCCTTCTTCAGGAATGAGGAAAGTGTGTCCAGCAGGCTAAGATAAAAGATAGGGAGGAGGGACTTGGGGGAGGGG
>NC_057728.1:54293699-54318034 GCF_004010195.1 Chiloscyllium plagiosum
AAGAGCGCCTCATCTTCCGCCTAGGAACCCTCCAACCACAAGGGATGAACTCAGATTTCTCCAGTTTCCTCATTTCCCCTCCCCCCACCTTGTCTCAGTCAAATCCCTCGAACTCAGCACCACCTTCCTAACCTGCAATCTTCTTCCTGACCTCTCCGCCCCTATCCCCATTCCGGCCTATCACCCTCACCTTGACCTCCTTCCACCTATCGCATTTCCAATGCCCCTCCCCCAAGTCCCCCCTCCCTATCTTTTATCTTAGCCTGCTGGACACACTTTCGTCATTCCTGAAGAAGGGCTCATGCCCGAAACGTCGATTCTCCTGCTCCTTGGATGCTGCCTGACCTGTGCTTTTCCAGCAACACATTTTCAGCACTATTAAACTCCCTCAGCCTCAGCTTCGGTGTGAGCTGTCTATGTTAACTTTTTTTAAACTCTGGATTTACTTCCTAAGCATCAATAGCAAAGATATGCCAAACACCTTCAAATTTTGGGCGGCACAGTAGCACAGTTGGGTGGCACGGTAGCACAGTGGTTAGCACTGCTGCTTCACAGCGCCAGAGACCCGGGTTCAATTCCCGCCTCAGGCGACTCTCTGTGTGGAGTTTGCACATTCTCCCCGTGTCTGCGTGGGTTTCCTCCGGGTGCTCCGGTTTCCTCCCACAATCCAAAAATGTGCAGGGGTTAGGTGAATTGGCCATGCTAAATTGCCCGTAGTGTTAGGTGAAGGGGTAAATGTCGGAGAATGGGTCTGGGTGGGTTACGCTTCGGCGGGTCGGTGTGGACTTGTTGGGCCGAAGGGCCTGTTTCCACACTGTAAGTAATCTAATCTAAAAAAAAAATTATCCTCATTCTCAAATAGAGTCTCAGCCACCTAATATTCTCTTTCATTAATGCCGTGACCTCTGGTGATGAACTTTGTTAGCCATTATTCTGGTCACTATGCATGATGGAAAAGTATTCTGAACCTATTCTGCAATTATTCCATCTCCTTTTAGCCTCAAGTGGACTTTCTATTGCCATAGGCAAGGTTGTAACCTTCACTCCTGAATCATTCCCAAAGGGTAAATCAACTCTGTCTGCAAATAATTACTTAAAATAAATATAGAATTCCTACAGTGTAGAAGCAGGCCATTAAGCCCATCAAGTCCACACCAACCCTCCAAAGAGCTTCCCATCCAGGCGCATTCCCCCACCCTATCCCTGTAACCCCACAATTACCATGGCCAATCCACCTAACCTGCACATCTTTGGACTGTGGGAGGAAACCGGAGCATCCAAAGGAAACCCACACAGATATGAGAAGAAGGTCAACTGCCTGTGTGGAGTTTGTACAAAGGGTAGAATGGAACCCAGGTCCCTGGTACTATGAGATAGCAGTGCTAATCACTGAGCCACCATGCTGCCCTTACTTAACTAATTCAATTACTACTAGACTGGACAAAAATTCACAATGCACACTTTGTACAAAGTGACATTAATACAAGACAGAAGGAGAAATAAATATTTTATATATGTATTTTTGTATAGTGTGAGCAAGGGTACAAGTTAGCAGGAAGAAAGTGAAATATAAAAACTTTGTAAAATAGAACAAGCTGTAAGAGTCCAGTTGAAGACAAAAAAGCAGGTTGATCCCATGAGGGCAGATCTCCTCACCTGTGTGATATTTGAAGAAAGGACATTCTGTAATACACCTTCAAATTTGCAAAGTTTTGGTAATGCCAAGAGAATAAAATTAATATTTCCATTTCAGCATATGAACTGGTTGTTGCTACTGTGCAGAGAATGTCTGCTTTCTTGAAATTCCAGGGAGTGTTTCAAGCCTAAATTGCAATTTGAGCCAATTAACTAATAAGAATTTTTAATTCTATCTCATAAATGTAATAATCACATTTTTAAAACCATTGGCTTTTGGGTCATTTGCTTGATTTTCAAATAGTAGGCTGCAAATGCAAGAATGAAACAAGTGGATTATCTAGAATTTGAGGAGGAATTGGACATTACATGGTAGTTTAACATCACGTCATAGATTATCAATTCTCAAACTGAGTTTATGTTGGATCATGTATTTACTTATATTGGTTACATTTGGAGTGAGACTGTGTTTAATGTTAAGTCTTCAAAAATGTGCAATTTAACGTGTCACAAGGGCGCATACCCTTCACCTACTACTTCAATTACTTAACCGTAGATAGTTGGTTCTACATGTTTTACTACCTTCGGTATGATCTAATTAAATCAAAACTGCAATTCTGATCTCTCTGCTATAGGAAAGATGTTATGAAACTTCAAAGGGTTCAGAAAAGATTTCCAAGGATGTTGCCAGAGTTAGAGGGTTTAAGCTAGAAGGAGAGGCAGAATAGGCTGGGGCAGCTTTCCCTGGAGTGATGGAGGCTGAGGGAGTGACTTTATAGAGATTTATTAAATCATGAGGGGCATGGATAGGGTAGATAGTGAAGGTCTTTTCCCTGGGGTGGGAGAGTGCAAAACTAGAGGGCATAGTTTTAAGGTTAGAGGGAGAAGATTTAAAAGAGATCTAAGGGGCAGCTTTTTCATGTAGAGAGTGGTGCATGTATGGAATGAGCTGCCAGAGGAAATGGTGGAGGCTGATATAATTACAGCATTTAAAAGGCATCTGGATGGGTATATGAATAGAAAGAGTTTAGAGGAATATGGACCGAATGCTGGCAAATGGAACTCAATTTCTCTAGAATATCTGGTCAAGTTGGACCGAAAAGTCTGCTTCCGTGCTGTCCAACTCTATGACTTTGTTTTGGCACACCACTGTCGTCTTTGTTTAAGGATTTAGTATCTAATTCTAAAGTTTGCTGCAAAAGTAAGTATATTATCAAACTTCATTTGGATTTATTCAATTTATTTGTTCCCTAAAAATTTTGATTTTCTGAAGCAGCCTATGTCATTGGGTTGATTTTCCCCATTTCTAATCTTTGTAACTATGTAGATAAATCCCAGGGGACACATAGTTGACATGCAATCATCTGATCCTCCAGTAGTGGACACTGGAATCGACTTTCTCTCTAAACACAAGGTGAGCTTGTCATATAATATGACTATTTCATATCTTAAAGGGAAAATAAATCAGGTTCAAATGTTGTTACTACTTATGAAAATTATGATTTGGAGGTGCTGTTGTTGGACTGGGGTGGACAAAGTTAAAAATCACACAACACCAGGTTATAGTCCAACAGGTTTATTTAGAAACACTGGCTTTTGAGGCATTGCCTCTTCAGGTGGTTGTGGGACATGATCATACGACAGAATTTATAGCAAAAGGGTTACAGTGTCATAGAGTTGTAATAATATATTAAACAACTTTAGGTAAAAATCTCATAACACCGGGTTATAGTTCTCAAACAAATTTAGATCAAGTCTTTCATCTTTTAGAATGATATATGGCGGTTTAGGTTCTTTAATATGTAAATCCCAGAATTACATTGTGCGATTTTCATTTCTCAATTTTCATTCTCCTCCTTTGCACCACTCCACCACCCCCAGACATCAACATAAAATACCATTTCTGAGCTATTCTCACTTCTGACGAATGGTCAGTAGACTCAAAAGCATTACTACTTTCTTTGTTCTTTCTACAAATGCTGCGGGAACTGCCAAGTTTCTCCAACACTTCATTTATGTGCACGCACTCGATGTCTGTTTCAACTTAACAAAACCGGTGGCAGATATTAAAAACCCAAAAAACTGCGGATGCTGTAAATCAGAAATAAAAACAGAAATTGCTGGAAAAGCTCAACAGGTCTGGCAGCATCTGTGAAGAGAAATGAGTTAACATTTTGGGTTGAGTGACCCTTCCTCAGAACTCAATCAGGTGACTGATATTTGCTGGTTCAATTCTCAGGGCTTTCCTATTTGAAATCTAAACGCAGCTTGGCAGATAAGTCAATCATCATTAAATATGGTCTTCTCTGTGACAACATCTTTGCTAATCAGAATCCACAAGCAAACCAATCAGTATTCTCCTCTCATGTAGTGTTAATGTTGACTTTCTCTCCATTGATTTTGAATTGACCTAATGAGCGCAGGCTGAAAAGCTTCAACAAAATGTCCTTTCTCAGCAATACACAATACTGTTAGGAAGAACTTGTTATCTATTGTAATACCACAACTTTCCCTGCAGAGGGCAATATTTGTGTCCATTTTGAAAACTACTTTGTGTATAGCTGGATTTGAGTACTTTTTTATTCACTCGTGGGACGTGAAGATCACCTTCATTTATTACCCATCCCTTGAGAAGGTAGTGGTGAGCTCCGTTCTTGAACTGCTGCAGTCCATGTGATGTAGGTCGATCTACAGTGCACTTAGGGATGGAATTCCAGCATTTTAACCCAGCAACAGTGATAGATTTCAAAGTCAGAAAGTGAATGGTTTGGAAGAGAACTTACAGACAGTGGTGATCCCAATACATGCTGCCCACGTCCTTCTAGATGTAAGTGGTTGTGGGTTTGAAAGGTACTGTCCAAGAATATCTGTGGCGCATCTTGTAAATAGTATACATTGCTGCTACTGAGTGTCAGTGATGGAGTAAATGGCTGCTTTATGGATGTGGTACCAATCAAGTGGGAGACTTTGCCCTGGATGATGTTAAGTCTCCTAAGTGTTGTTGGAGCTGCACTTTTCCAGATAAGTGGGGGGAGTATTCCGTCTCACTCCTGGATCGTGGTCAGGCTTTGGGCATTCGAGAGGTGAGTTACCTGCAGTATTTCTTAGCCTCTGACCTGCTCTTGTCGTGGGTAAGTCCATTTGAGGTCTAGTCAATGGTAACCCCCAGGATGTTGATAATTGGGAGCAAGGAGGGAGGGGATTCAGTGATTGTAACATCATTGAATCTTATGGGGTAATGATTATATTGTCTATCTCCTACTGCAGATGGCAATTTCCAGGCATATACAGTATGTGCTGCTGAGACTACGTTGTAATATTTCAGTTATACTGTAGATGGTGCTGTTGGACTGCAAACCACATTGATCCCAACACTACTTCAATGTGTCACACACAAATTTAAGTTTTGAAGTTGCAACTGCTCCTTGCTTAGCTTAATTTTCCTAACTTGGGCTAATATCTTAATGCCCAGCAGTTGATTTGCACTCCACATAATACTGCATGAATGTATAATTTCATTAGGTTTGCAATAAACAACAGCAGCAGGGCATGTGATTTATTATCCTGTCTCCATGTTTGGTAAACCTATTTAGAGCATTGTTATCATTGAGCAGGGTAATGAAAAAGCCAAGTGCAGAAATTGATACATAAATCAGACAAGTGTAAACATTTACTCAGAAAAGACAGAAGCATAAATATTCTGCCTTAACGATGTGTGGAAAGAAATTAGAAAAAAAAACAAAGAGAAATGGATTTTCAAGTGCTGCAAATGAAAATCTGCCTTTATTGGTGACAATTTTTCCAATGTACATTACACCATCACAACTGTGGTAGTATCCATTGCCAGTCATTATTTATATATTAGGTGAATCAATATTTTTGGCATTTAACCAATCCCTAGATGCTTGTCCTAACTTGGGTTTAATAATTGGACATAAACTATGGTGCATGGATGATGATGATGATGTCTGAGAACTAGGTTCAAATTCAGTATGTTAGCATAGAAGTTATGTGGGTAATGGGGATGGAGTATAATTGTAGGGAAGTCTTACTAAAATTATACAGATCTAGATCCATATTTTGCTCCCTTTACTGAAGGAAAGATATACTGGCTTTGTAAGCAATCCAGAGTAGGTTCACTAGATGGTTTCCAGGAATGGAGGGATTTTTCTCTTGAGTAGAGTTTAAGTAGTGTGTATACTCATTGGAGTTAAGAAGAATGAGAGGTGACCCACTGAAACATAAAATGTTTTGAGGTCTTGACAGGGTAGATATGAAGAGATTGTTTTCCCTTGACATCTACGACCAGAGGACATAATCTGAGAATAAAACGTCAACCATTTAAGACTGAGGAAGAATTTCTCCTCTGGTTTGTAAATCTGTAGAATCCTTTACTGCAAAGAGCTGGGTCTAAGTGTTTTTAAGGTAGCCAGATTTTCTTTTTAAATCAGTAAGGAAATTAAGGAGCTGAAGATTCAGATCAGCTATGATCTTATATCTATGATCTTTTGTACAACTCATCTGTGCCAACCAGACATCCCAATCTGACTAAGTCCAATTTGCCAGCAATTGACCCATATCCCTTATTCCTTGGATGCTGTCTGACCTGTGTTTTTCCAGCAACACATTCCCATCCCATATCCCTTTAAATCCTTCCTATTCATATACCCATCCAAGTGCATTTTATTTGTTGTAATTGTACCTGCCTCCACCACTTCCTATGGCAACTTGTTCCATACATGCACCACCATATGCATGAAAAAGTTACCCCCCAGTCCTTTTTAAATTTCTATTTCTCTCGCCCCCCCAAAACCTATGCCCTCTAGTTTTGGATTCCCCCACCCTAGGAAAAATACCTTGGCAATTTACCCTATCCATGCCTCTTGTGATTTTATAAATTTCAGGAAGGTCACTCCTCCACCTCTGACACTCAAGGGGGGGGAAATGTCCCAGCCCATTCAACTGGTCCCTATAACTCAAACCCATCAGCCTCGGCAACAGTTGAATGACAGCATATTCAGTAGCTGAACGCCCTATTTCTGTTCCTGCATTTTGTAATCTTATGGAAGTAGATGCTTTGAAAACCTGTACAAGTCTGAGGAAGAAAATTCTTTGAATGTGAATCCACAAGCCAAAGTTATTCATCCAAAAGGCAAAGCAGTTAATAATTGAGCGAAAGTGGGAAAAGTGTGAATGTGATATAAGGACTGCTGGTCCAAGAAATGGAAAGCGTTCCCAATCCTTTGTCAGAGTTGTTAACCATTTATTGTCGAAGGAAAAAGTAAAGAGTATTTAGCACCAAAATTAGTATATGACCTTGGAACTGATTCTCTGGAGCAAAACCTGTTTCATTCCACAGTACTGAGGTTGCTCACTTGAATGAGTAGAATAGGGGAAATTCATAAGTTTTTATTATCTGTAAACCTTGCAAAAATACCTTCAGTTCCTTTGTCAAGATTTGTTAAAGCAGATTACGAATAGAAGGCTTTTTTAGTATGCTTGCCTTTATTGGTCAGTGCAGTGAATATAGGAGTTAGGACTTCATGTTGCAGCTTTGCAGGAAATTGTTTAGGCCACTATTGGAATACTACATTCAATTCTGGTCACCCTGCTACAGGATTCATGCTGTGAAACTTGAAAGAGTTTGGAAAAGATTTACAAGGATGTTATCCAGGGTTGGAGGGATTAAGCGATAGGGAAAGGTGAATAAGGTGGGCTATTTTCCCTGGAGCTTTGGAGGCTGAGGGTGACCTTTTATAGAGGTTTACAAATCATGAGGGGTGTAGATAGGTTGAATAGCCAAGATCTTTTCCCCAGGGTAGCAGAGTCCAAAACCAGAGGGCATAGGTTTAAGGTGAGAGAGGAAAGATTTAAAAGGGACCTGAGGGACAACTTTTTCATCTGGAGGGTGGTGCGTGTATGCAATGAACTGCCAGAGGAAGTGGCGGAGGCTGGTACAATTACAACATTTAAAAGGCATCTGGATGGATACATACCTAGGAAGAGTTTGGAGGGATATGAGCCAAATGCAGGCAAATAGGACTAAGGTTAGGATATCTGGTCAGCATGAATGAATTGGACAGAAGGGTCTTTTTCCATGCTGTATGACTGAGACTTTGGGATGTGATCCCAAAACTGACCCCTATGGAACTCAACTAGTTGCCATTCTGCTATCCTGAAAATGACCCTTTTAAATCCAGTCAGCCAGTCCTCGATCCATGACAGTACCTTGCCCTAACACCATGGACTCTTATCTTATTTAGCAGCCTCCTGTGTGACAACTTGTCAAAGGCTTTCTGGAAATCGAAATCGATTGTGTCCACTAGCTTTCCTTTGTCTAACTTGTTGCCTCCTCAAAGAATTCGAACAGATTTGTCAGGTATGACGTCCCCTTAATAAGCTGTGCTGACTCAACCCTATTTTACCATGCACTTTTGAGTACTCTGCAATCTCATCCTTCATGATGGATTCTAAAATCTTACCAATGACAGAGATCAGGCTAATCCATCCATAATTTCCCATCTTCTGTGTACTTAAGCAAAGGTGTTACATTTTAGGAGCAAATTACTGTAGATACTGGAATCTGTACTGAAAACAAAAATGCTGGAAATCACAGCAGGTCAGGCAGCATCAATGAAGAGAGAGCAAGCTAATGTTTCGAGTCTAGATGATTTCATCAGAGCTGACGTGAAGTCAGTTCTGCTTGGGTACCTTCCCATGTAACAGTTACCCCTTCCACCTCTCTGCTCCTCATCCAAGGTCCTAAACCACCTTTCCAGGCTAAGCAGAGTTTCATCCTTCCCTTCAACCTGGTGTATTGCATTTGCTGCACACAATGTGACCTACTCTACATTGGAGAAACCAAACGCAGACTGGTTAACCACTTTGCTGAACACCTCTGGTCCGTGTGCAAGCAAGACCCTGACCTTCCAGTCATTTTAACACAGCGTCCTGCTCACATGTCCACTTGTCTGTCCTGGGCATTCTGTTATGGTCCAGTGAATCATAGCACAAACTGGAGGAACAATGTCTCATCTTCAAACTGGCACTTTACAACCTTCTGGACTTCAAATTGAATTCAGCATCTTCAGATTGTAAACCCACTATTCATTCCTTCTCTTTTAGCTTTACTTGTTACATTCTCTGTCAGCATGTCCTCTGAGCCCTCCCTCCAGTTCAGTGGGACTGTCTGTTCTTTAAAGTTTGGCAGTTAGACGCATTATTATTCTGCCTTTCTCACATTGCAATAACTTAATCTGCACAATCAACACCCTTTCTCCGTCAGCACTCCCACCCCACCCCACCCCACCTCACCCCAATCATTACATATGTGCTGCTTCCTCCACATTTCATGTCAGCTCTGAAGAATCATCTAGACTTGAAATGTTAGTTTGCTCTCTATCCATGGATGCTGCCTGACCCACTGTGATTTCCAGCAGTTTTTGTTTTCAGTCAAAGGTTTACATTGGCTATTAATGAGTCTTATGGGATCCTTCCTGATTCCAGTGATTCACAAAAGGTCACCACCAATGCCTCCACAATCTCCTTAACTGTTCACTTCAGAAACCTGGGGTGTAGTCCATCTGGTCCAGGTAATTTATTCCCCTTCAGACCTTCCAGCTTCCCCAATATCTTCTCCACTACATTCACCTCTGCCCCTGACTTTCTTGAAGTTCTGATATGCTGCTGGTATTTTCCACCATGAGGACTGATGCCAAGTACCTATTCAGTTCTTGTGCCTTTTCTTTATCATTTCTGCTTTTCCCACCTCACTTTCCAGTTATTCAATGTCCACTCTTGCCTCTCTTACCTTTTTATATATCTAATAAAATTCCAGCTATCACCTTTCCTCCCTTATTGTATTTTTTTAAGTAAGTCATCTGGCTTCCCACTAATCTTCACCACATTAAATGCATTTTCGTTTGTTTTTATGATGTCCTTCACTTGTCAGCCATTCTACCCTTGGTATGTTGTTTCTTCCTTGGCTTGACTTGCTGCTGTGTCTCCTGAGTTACCCCCCAAAACCCCTGCCATTGCTGCTTCACCGTCTTCCCTGTTAGCTCACTTTCCAATCAACTCTGGCCAGCTCCTCCCTCATGTCTGTCGTTACCTTTATTCAATGTAATAGTTACATCTATTCCAGCTTCTCCCTCTCAAACTCCACGGTGAATTTTATCACATTATGGTCACTGCCCCCGAGGGGTTCTTTTACCTTAAGCTCCTCATCCAGAATTGCCTGTTCCCTAGTGGGCTGTACTATAAACTGCTCCAAGAAAACACCTCACAGAATTCCACAAATTCCTTTTCTTGGGATCTGCTACCATCCTGATTTTCCCAGTCCAGCCATATATTGAAGTCCCCATGGTCATTGCAATAGCACCTTTCTTACATGTCTTTCTATCTCTTGATTTATTTTCTGCCCCACATTCTGACTACTTGTAGAGGGCCTATACATAACTTCCAACTTGGTCTTTTTCTCTTTAGTAGTTCCTTAACTCTACCCACACTGATTCTACACTTTCTGACTTTATTTTGTTTCCTGCGATTGACTTAATTTCATTTCTTACTAACAAGGAAACCCCACCCCCTTTGCCCATCTGTCTGTCTCCTTCCAGTAGGACTGTATTCTTGGATACTTAGTATCCAACCCTAACTCCCTTTGCAGCCACATCTGTGATGTCCACAACGTTGTACCCGCTGGTTTCAATCTGCAATGTAAGTTCACTTACCTTATTTCATGTACTCCGCGTAAATAGTTGGGGCTCATCTGCAATGTGAACCCGGGACCCATCATATGCTACAAATCCCAAAGCGAGAATTGCACCCATAGAACAATGAGGGAATGATGTGAGCATGAGTCAATGATGTAGCACAAGCCACTCGTTCACTGTCACGCTTTCTCAGAGAATTAAACTGGGGAACTTCAGATTGTTAAATGGCTGCACTGCCTGCTATACTAAGAAATCATTGTTTCTCTGCTAGCTGGAAAAGAACCGTCCAACATAATCCCTCTTGCCAACCTTTAGCCTATAGCGCTGTAGGTTACAGCATCTCTAGTGCACATGGAAGGGCTTTTTAAGTGAGATGGAAGATTTTTGATTCTACCGTCTTTTCTTGCAGGGAGTTTCATGTTCCCACACCATCCTGTATCTGAGAGTTTCTCATCAACTTCTCTGTAAACTGTCTGTCCATTATTTCACAGCTATCCGCCCAGGTTATTAAAGAATCCACTCGGCAAAAGTGAGTACTGCAGATGCTGGAGGTTAGAGTGGTGCTGGAAAAACACAGCAGGTCAGGCAGCATCCACGGAGCAGGAAAATTGACGTTTCAGGCAAAAGCCCTTCATCAGGAATGAATATTAAAGAATCCCAGTCTTTTACACAGTTTTTAAATTGTATATCTCACTTCCATCTCTTTTTAGTATCCTCTTTTCCAAAGGTAGTGTATCCAATATTTTTTTCTTATGAAGAAAATATAAATGCTTGTACTTATACAGTCATTTCACGATCACAGGATATCTCAAAGTGCTTTACAAAATGTTTTTTGAAGTGTTGTCATTATTGTAACGTAGGGAATGCAACAGCTAATTTGTACATTGCAAGCTCCCAGAAACAGCAAAATGATGTTGACCAGCTAAATATTCTCCAAGGCACCTACACCCTTGTTCTTTTTTTCCAAATTATGCTTGGAATATTTTACATCCACCCATAGATGGGGGCTGGGTTTAATGTCTCATCCATAAGGCAACACAGTGCAACATTCCCTCAGTAGATAATGGATGGTCAGCTTTGATTTTTGTGCTCAAGTCCTGGAATGGAATTTGAACCCGGAACTTTGTGATTTAGAGTTAGGAATAGGAATGCCATCAACTCAGCTACTGCTGACACATTAGCAGTGTCCTTCTAATTTTTTGTTTGTCCTTCCTGTAATGTGGGGATCAGAGCTATAATGTAATATTCTAGCTGTGGCCTAACTAGTGTCATACAGAATTCTGGCATAACCTCCTAACTCTTATAATCAGTGACTCATATGTTAAAGGAAAAAATTCTGTAAGGTTCCTTAAAAGTTTTATCTAATCTGACGACACACACTCTTAGAGCCTTTCATCCTCTGTTTCACATCTACTACATACTGAATTTCGTTGACTGACTTGCCTTCTCCAAATGCATTATTGCACATGCCTCTACATTAAGTTTGATTTTCTGCTAAATTGACCAGTGCATGGTTTATTGGCTCTTCCCCTGTCTATCCACTACACAAGATTTTGTATTGTTCAGAAAAGTCTTAATCATACCCTCTCTGTTTAAGTCTAAACCAGCAGTACACCACAAAAGCAAGGAGTCTAGTGCTGAGCCCTGCAGCACCCTAATGGTTGCAACCTTCCAGTGGCCTGAATGTCTTTCAGTCATTCCTCCTAACTACCACTGAACCAACTTAGTTTTCCCTTTGAGTCCATGAGTTTTCACTTCCTGACCATTCTCCCACAAATTGGTCATCTCCTACGTTTAACTGATAAATAGGTTTTGTTGGTTGAGGGGGGGAAACAATCATGAAACCTGAAGCAATCAGTAGCTGTAATACAATTTGTGGAGCTGCACAAAGTCTCCTGGTCTCATTAAGATAAAAATAAATTTGGGGTAGTTTAAGCTCAGGCTTTTCAACATTTCCAAAACTTAAGTGATCATATTTTCAAATGTGGGACATCTAAGTCTCTGATTTCACCACATGCTGCATAATATATTGTACTTGAAAAGCATTGAACACTACCTGGGTCATTGCGAACTTTATTCACTGGTGTGAATGAACTTCACGTGAATGTGAAGTACTGTATTGAAATTGAAAGTTTTAAAATAGTTTTCTACCAGCACTGGTCTAATTAATCTCTCAAAGCCAGCTTTTGCTCTGCCAACATTTCACTTCTCAGAATGAATGGAAATTAGCATGCTAAAAGCTGATTGTGTAACTGCTCTCTGCTTGATTCTGAAATACTGACAATCATTAGACCCAGCGATTTAACACGTGCTTGTTGCATCCTGATCCAATTAACAAAAGACAAGTGCAACGGTCCTCTTGTCCTGCCCTTATTTAGATTCCATATGACCATGGGGTCAGCACAGTGGCTCAGTGGTTAGCACTGCTGCCTCAGTGTCAGGGACCCAGGTTTGGTTCCAGCCTTGGGCAACTGTCTGTGTTGTGTTTGCACATTCTCCCTGTGTCTGCATGGGTTTCTCCAGGTGCTCTACTTTCCTCCCACAATCCAAAAGTTTGCAGTTTGGGCAATTTGGCATGGCCAATTCACCTATAGTGTTCAGGGATGTGTAGGTCAGGTGCAAATGTAGAGTAGAAAGTGAGGTCTGCAGATGCTGGAGATCAGAGCTGAAAATGTGTTGCTGGAAAAGCGCAGCAGGTCAGGCAGCATCCAGGGAACAGGAGAATCGACGTTTCGGGCATAAGCCCTTCTTCAGGAATCATTCCTGAAGAAGGGCTTATGCCCGAAACGTCGATTCTCCTGTTCCCTGGATGCTGCCTGACCTGCTGCGCTTTTCCAGCAACACATTTTCAGCAAATGTAGAGTAATAGGGTAGAGGAATGAGCCTGGGTGGGTACTCTTCGGAGGGTCGGTGTTGTTGCGTCAAATGGCCTGTTTCCACACTGTAGGGATTCTATGATTCAGAGGTTCTCTACCTTGATCAGACACCTGTCAAAGCTCTTACCTAAGTGAACCAAAGAACACTATCCCACAGAAAAGAGAATCGAATGTTGCAAGACACTGTAGAACAAAAATAGTCTGTTTTTTCCACCATAAACTTCCATAATTCTGTTTTGTATGGCTGGTGCCTTATTTTCATAATGGATTATGCAGTTGGGTGACAAGTGAACCCATTTCAAAAGATAGTCTACTATATGGGCAAGTTGGACTAATGAACAGAGTGGCTACTCTTCAAAATCTATATCTGACTCCACGATTTGTCCTTCCAACCATAAATAAAAAGTTTTGTTCTGAAAGATGTCTCCAGCAAGGGACTATACAGCTTGGATCACAGTTAAAGCATGTACTGCAAGGAAGGCATTCCTGTAGGTCAGGCATAATCTGTGACTGTCCAACAGTTGTCTGGAAGGAAGAGTTCGGTGGAGCTAACCCCATCTTGTAAATTGATAAGTTTGCAACCATATATTTATTTTTACAGGCATCTTGTACACCTCGGTTCTGGTAGTTGGAAGAACATCTGTCATAATCTTTAATTCATGCTTGGAGATCAGTCAGCTCTACCTCCTCTAGTGGAATGATGCAAATTTAAAAGACAAGTGAAAGGAACAGAATTAGTGTTGGGGCAGATGACTAATTAAATAATTCAACACTTTGAGTCCACTTCCAGCAAAGAGTTTATTGAAGTTACACTGATGGGAAGAAATCTCCGGGGTTCCAGAAGTTTCTTCCCTGAACAGAAGAAAGACAAACTTTTCATCTGTTTTCAGCCATCTTTGACTATTATAAATCAATCGTATTACTAATTGGTCACCTATATAGCCAATCAAGTTAATCATGTGACTGCATGATCTGTGATAGGCAAACTTATGAAGCACCCTCAGTCTTCCATGATTTCATGATGTTTACCAGACAGCCTTATCTCTATCCTTGGGGTTTCACAGTGCATCTTATTCAGCCACGTTCTAATACTGCTAACTTCTGCTTCTGTAATTCAATTCTCCCAGCGAACAGTGTGAGGGCCTTTCCTTACTGTTTCAAGCTGTCTGTCTAAAGTTATTGAATTAAGTCCCTGACTGTTTACTGTATTTTAAAAGATTATATGTGTTTATGTATATTCCAAATCAGTACTATGATGATCTGGGAATCTTAACAGACCCTTTTATCCTGTGATGCATCTCATTATTTAAATCAGCTATGGAATTCTTCTATCAGCACACTCAAGGTGTCTTTATCCACCTGTTTCTGTATAAAGAATTGCAGCTGTATGTTTGCAACAGCATCCTTTGTGTAATCATTGTAAGACCGTTTGTGTGCTATTGTAATCTTGTTACCTTGGATGTATTCTGTTTACAAATATTACTTTACTATTACACGAAACAAGCTCCTGCTTCAGCTAAAAAATATCTTCTCCGCTATTTATTTTAACTAAAACTTGCAGCCAGCCATTTTCATGTCACCTTCAGCAGGGAATCCCCAATAATTGAGAATCAAGCTAGTTATTTGTAAACATTCTTTTGTCTCATCGAGTCATAAGGCAAAAGTAAGGACTGCAGATGCTGGAAACCAGGGGTTAGATCAGAGTGGTGCTGGAAAAGCACAGCAGGTCAGGTAGCATCAGTGGAGCAGAAAAATCGACGTTTCGGGCAAAAGCCCTTTAGTTACACCTGATGAAGGGCTTTTGCCCAATATGTCGATTTTCCTGCTCCTCTGATGCTGCCTGACCTGCTGTGCTTTTCCGGCATTACTCTGATCTAAACTCATCAAGTCATATAGCAAGGAAACAAACTTTTCAGTCCAACTCGTCCATGCCAAACCAGGTTTTCCAAACTGAACGAGTCCCACTTGTCTATTTGGCTCATACCTTTCTAAAAGTTTTCTCTTCAATGTACCTAGCCAAATGTTTGTTTAAATGTTGTAACTGTACCTGCATCTACTACTTCCTCTGGCAGTTCATTCCACATACGAACCACCCTTTGTGGGGAAAAAAAGTTGCCCCTCCAGTCCGTTTTAAGTCTTTCTCCCTTCAGCTAAAAATGTGCCCCCTAGTTTAGAATTCCTCTACTCTAGGGAAAAGACCTTTGCTATTCACCTTACCTGTGCCCTCATGACCTTATGAAGCTCTATAAGGTAACCCCTCAACCATCTACGCTCCAGTGAAATATCCAGTCTCTCTTTATAATTCAAACCCTCCAGTTCTGGCAACATCCTAGTAAATCTTTTCTGAGACCTGTCCAATTTAATAATATCTTTCCCACGGCAGGGTGACCAGACCTGTACACAGTACTCCAAAAGAGCCCTCGCCAACGTTCTGTACAACCTCAACACCAGTCCAAACTTCTATACTTAGTGGTCTGAGCAGTGAAGCAAGTGTGCTGAGCACCTTCTTAACCACCCTGGCTACCTGTGACGCAGCTTTTAAAGAACTACGTACCTGAATCTCTAGGTCTGTCTGTTTGACAACACTCCCCAGGGCCATACCATTAACTGTCGAAGAACTGCTCTTGTTCATTTTACCAAAATGCATTACCTCACATTTATCCAAGTTAAACTCCATCTGCACTCCTCAGGCCATTGCCCCAATTGATCAAGATCCCTCTGTAATCTTAGATAACGTTTTTCACTGTAGACTATGCCACCAATTTTGGGGTTGTTGACTTACTCGCCAAGCTGGTAAGTTTGTTCGCAGACATTTCGTCAGTGTTCTACAAACATCATCAGTGCGCCTTTGAAGTGTTTGCGTTCTATCAAGCTTGCAATTTGTGTGTCTGGGTCTGCTGGTGTCATTTCCAGTTTTGTTTCTCGTTCTGTTTCTTAGTGATTGGTATACGGAGTCCAACTCTACATGTTTGTTCATGGAATTCCAGGCTGAGTGCCAGGCTTCCAGGAATTTCCATGCATGTCTCTGTTTGGCTTGTCTTAAAATGGATATCCAGATCCAGTCCCAGTCAAATTGGGGTCCTTCATTGTCCATGTATATGAATACAAGTGATAGCTAGTCATGTCTCTTGGCAGCTAATTGGTGTTCATGTACTTGAATACTCTGAGCAATTTTGATGTCATCTGCAAACTTACTCACCTACCTCCTGAATTCTCATCCAGATAATTTATATAAACGTAAAGCAACTGTGAACCCAGCACCAATTTCTGCAGAACACAAGTCAAAGGTCTCCTGTTCAAAAAACAACCTTCCACCACTACCCCCTCCCCCCCGTCCCCCCCCCCCATCCCGTCCTGTCTCCTATTGCCAAGCCAATTTTGTATCCAATTGGTAAGCTATCCCTGAATCCCATGTGATCTAACTTTACTAATCAGTCTACCATGTCAAAGGCATTACTGAAATCCATGTCGTCACAGTCTCCCGTTCTGCCCTCAATTGTGGCTTGCATCTTCATGGATCATCTTGACTGACTATTCTGGTTGGAGGAGAAAGTGAGGTCTGCAGATGCTGGAGATCAGAGATGGAAATGTGTTGCTGGAAAAGCGCAGCAGGTCAGGCAGCATCTAGGGAACAGGAGAATCGACGTTTCTGGTTGGAGTACATGGGTATTCCTGGCTAGATTGCCCATTCCTAATTGCCAGGCAAGCAGTTAAGAATCAAGTACATTGCAGTCACATGTAGGCCAAACTGGGTAAGGATGGTTCTTTTCCTTTCCTACAAGGTATTAATGAACTAGATGGACGAAGGAGAAGATGCCAAAGTAAACATAGTCTCTTAAGGACTGGGGAAATAATAATAAGAAAATGAAAGAGGAGCTGAATAAATACATTGCATTGGTCTTCTCAATTGAGGATGCTAATATCGTTCCAAAAATATTAAATAATCAATTCCAAACTGGTTTGGGAAGTAAACACAACAACTATTGCTCAAGGGAAAAATCCTATGGAAACAAATAGGGTTGAAAAACCAACAAATCCTCTGAACGTGATGAGTTGCATCCTAGATTTTGAGGAAGTAGCTGCAGAAATAGTGTATGCACTGATAGTAATTGTCCAAGAATCCTTAGATTCTAGAAAATGTCCTGGAGGTTTGGAACACTGCCAATGTAACATCAAATTATTAAAAAGGGAGGGAAACAAAAACAGGTAACTATAGGTCAGTTATTTTTAACATTTGTCATTGGGAAAATCTTAATAAGGGGTGCAATAGAAATGCGTCATATAATCAGAGTCAACATGGTTGCCAGAAGGAGAAACTCCTGCTGACAAAGGTATTCAAATTTGTTGAGCGAACAACAAGGATAGATAAAAAGAATGCATGTCTGGCATAAGTGCCTTGGAGGTTGCCCAACTAAACCTTCAAAGTGACTGTGATAGCAGGTGCCCATGACCTGTAATGCAGTTTGGTCATATGCAACATGGAGGTCCTTCGGAGCAATGATGAGCTGATTTCGCCAGGTCCTCACTGGTTTCTGTGTAAAGTTTTCTCAACATCTAGTGTGTTTAGTAAGATATAACTGTTAATTTACACTAATTATCAGGAATCTTACATAGTAAGATCGGAAGCTGAATGTTAATGAGGTGGGATGGCCATTAACGAGGTGCATCATAACGGGCATTTCCAGACTTCTCGTACAATTCTGCTGCAAATCCTACCATCGCCAGCATCACATGAGCCCTTACAAGATTTTGCCCATAGTCCAGCTGTTATGATGGGATTTGAGCCTGTCCCCCCAGAGCATTAGCCTGTGTCTTTAGACCTGTAACCTTACCACTATCCCCACTATAACATAAAAATATGGGAACAGTTAAAGCTGAATCTTGGAAGCCATTGAAAGCTAGCACATTGCTGAAACAAAATGAAATAAATGTAAGTCAGTATTGAAGTTGCTCACAAATCCAATGGCTTTCGTAATTCTTACCTGAAATATTCTTTCATTAAACTTAATGCATTTATTATGGGAGGAAATGTAGTTTATTTAGGAAACTTCCAGTATACAATTATTTTAGATTAAAATGTTAGCTCAAATACTATTAATGCTGGGATTGTTGAACAATTAGCATTCTCATTAAGGAGAACAGATTGTGTGTCGAAACATCAGAACTTTCTTTTGCCAAGTGGAAATAAGATAATGCTGTACATAATATGTTAAATACTGTGCTTCCTGTAAGGACTCCAAGCAGTTGCAACAGTTTCTGTTTCCATTGCATTCCATCTGACAATACCATGATGTGTAAAATATCTCTCTTCATTTGGTGACCCACCACCACTGCAGGTGGCTTCGCTGTCATCATCTATGATTTCCACAACTCTAAATGAACCAGCCTCTAAACTCCTCCTGTTGAAAGTAACAGTTCACTACATGACAGCTAGCACATGTTCCCGCCACTGCATTGCTAGATTTTCTTATCCCTGCATCATTACATCTGAGAATATGTGCATTCAGTGCGCCCAAAGTGCCAAACAATCCTCCTTTGCATGAAATTTGCAGATGTGTTAAACCTGCTGTCCACTGCAGGGTGTCCTTTGCATTTGGAATACCAAAGATTGATGAGATGACCACTTTGTCAAACATCCTGAAGCTTTCTGTCACTTGACATTTCAGACCTCTAGCCCGCTCCAACTCAGACCTCTGTTCTTAAACTTATGCACTGTTTTAGTTCAGCTTAACACAATCTCAGAGAACAGCAGTTTTCCATTTGTTTAGGTACTTTGCTCCCCTGTGATCCTGTTGATTTTAATAATTTAGACTTCAGTTATAGTTTTTCTTCAGGATATGCTTGCATTGTTGATAGCGTACTTGTATTTTCAAGGAGTGTTGCCTGTTGGAGGTGGCATAGTTGGCACTGTAGTACTCAACACCTATGAAGTGTATCTATTTGTTCTCTGGGGCTAGGATCCTGTACCTTTGCAAAATTCCCTGTTCCCATTTTCACTTGTCTTGCCTCGCAAAAGACACACATCCCACCCTAACCGCTGCAACATTACTGGTACATTCTGTGCCTCATTATTCATGTTTAATGTAACAATGCATTTATGCATTCTAAGGATCATTTTACATTCAACTATTTTCTTTCTCCCCCTCTATCTATTGTAGTGTTCCTCTCATTTCTTCCAGTTTTGGTAAAGGGTCTAGACTGGAAATCTAAATTTGCCTATTCCTCAGCAAGTTGCTAATTGATGTGCTGAATTTTTCCCATTTCTATTTCAAAATTCGTTTTTGTGCTTTTTATGTTTCTTTAATCAATGATCTCTGAAAAGTCATTCTTTTAAAATACCTAGTCAAAATGTCAGAGGCTCCAATACTGCAGCTTGTTTGGGAGTGTTTTTGTTGTGTGGAAAATATAGGGACAGCTAAAGTTTCAAGAATTATTTCTGTTCCTTCGTTTCCTGTGTTACTGGTCACCCTTGACCTCACTGCTGTGAAAGCACAAATAGCCCTCGTTGGTATCTATAATAGCAACTTGTTCCATGTGCAGATACAGAGTCAGTGTCACTGTTTCACATAATTGAAAAGGAAACATTCAAAGAATGTTCAACAAGCCATCAGCCACATAGTCTGTAGCAACTGTTCCTTCCTCTCTTCCTGTTTAAAAGTAACTTCCTTCAGGGAGAAATGCACCTCAAGGTATGTAACTGCAGAAGTTCCACAGGAAATGGTATCTCTGTGGTGCTGACAGCTAGTGTTTTTGTCACTTGGCTTGCCAGGCAGTAATGAGCTTCCTGCTGACATAAAAGATGATTTACTGATCTAAATGCCATTTCCGTGAGAAGTTTGTTATAGTTTTCCAGAGGCTACTAAAGTTAGCATCGCACAGTTGTCCAGCACATCAGTTACCAAACTGAGACTTATATTTTAAGTGCAATTAGATTTATAAAGATAGAAGTACATTCTTGGTGTTCCTTAGTAAGGCTATCTTGATATTGCTTGTAATAAATATGACAGTTACTGAATAATGAATACCCTAGTGAAAGGTTATATTATTTTCAGTGAATCTGCACTGCAGTATTAAATGCCATGGAACAGTAGGTTTGTGGTTCGATGTATTATATCATTTGTATGAATGGTAAAAATGATTTGTAGTATCTTAAATCTTGTGCTGATGTCAGGCAGATGTTTTAAAGTGAGCATTCTGGCGTGTTTATTGGTTGGATAAACCTGATTAGAAAGCTAGATTTTGCATTTTTATCCTTTTAGTCTTCAGATCATAGCTGCTTCCTACACAACCACTGCACTACAATATAAAACTATAGTGGCAATTTTCTTACATTTCGTGACAATATGACTCTTAAACTCCCCAGCTGATAAAGCCATTATTTTGTTGGAAATATTTAAATGAGTGGTTGCAGGAATCTTAGAAAGAAGAGCAGGCGTTGATTCCATGGCTTGTAAAGCCCAGTCCACCATTCAACATGATCATGGCTGATCATTGGCCTCAAATCCACCTCTCTTTCCTACTCCCCCACTGCCACAACTTATTAGTTATGAATGTTGAACTCTGTCTTTGCAGTGAAGTTGATTTTGTTTTACTGAAAATGCATTTAACTGTATTTGGGTTGAGACTGGACAATCACAGAATTGTTACTGTGCAGAAGTAGGCCATTCAGCCCATGTTTGCACAGCTGTCCTAATGAACATGGTGACAGTGCCATCTCCCTGCCCATTCACCAAAACAGTGCACAATACTTCTATTTAAATAATCTAAAGCCCTGTTGAATGCCTCAAATGTATCTGCCTCCAGCAAACTTTTAGGCAAGTCAATGGAAGTCTGGAAACACTATTTCAACAAGGACAAGATGCATTAGGTTGCTACTACTTTAATTCCTTACTGCTCCTCAGATGCTGCCTGAACTGCTGTGCTTTTCCAGCACCACTCTAATCTAGAATCTGGTTTCCAGCATCTGCAGTCCTTACCTTGTTGATTGTAAAAGTATTTTTGAATACTTTTAATGATAGTATAATACATTGCAGCTATATCATTTAAGAAATAGTTTGTTCAATATAATTAGTTCTCAATCTAGGCTTTGTCACCAGTTTTAATCTCATGCTACATTTGATGGACAAATGAGTCGAGACTCCTAATTTGAAATGAGTCCCTGGCATAGTTGCAAGGTTTAAGATGCTACAAATAGTTCACTATTCAAATGAAAGTGTCATGGTTTAGATTTTAAACCTACTTTTCTTTCCACAAAAAAAAGTTTGATTATATTTTGTGATACATATTCAGGAATATAAAATCTAGGAAAGGTTCCACCTCACCACCACCACCCCCCCCCCCCCCCCCGCGCCATGGAAGATAAAAGTGAGATTCACAGACTATTTCTGACCACATGGGCCTGGTGATGAATTAATAAAGTACAAATTTTAAAATCTTATATGGTCTTAATGTGAGAGAAGTGCAGCTAAGTATAAAAGCTGCATGCAGCAACTTTTAGGGGCAATTGCAAAATATCTATTCATTTCTTAAATGTCCACTCAAAGTATACTTCCCCTTGTTATTTTGATCTCCTGTTGGCTAGTTAAGTAGTTCTGCAATTTATGAACATGCAAGCACATTATCCTTCCTGTTCAGTTATTTATAGTGTCACTTTTGAGAGTATTTCCTGTTGCAGTATTTCTCATCTTTGACATCCTTTATTTCTCACTGAAGGCAGTGTCTTTATCTTACCTTTTAAGTGTGATTATATTTTGAGTTAGTCATTCTCTTTAAGGAGGTTACTAGGACTTGACTAAATCTAGAAATGTATTTGTTCCCTCAAGTGAAGAGGGTATGGTACTAATTTATTTGCATGGTTCCTTTTAGAATATGAGCAAACAAAAACAGAAATTGCTGGAGAAAGTCCGGTCTGGCAGCACCTGTGGGAAGAAAGCAGAGTTAAAGTTTTGAGATAAGACCGTTCCTGAACAGTCACCAGACTCTGTCTCTGGACTGTCCTCTGTTCTTTGAGTTGCTCAGGGTAGTGTCCTAGGCCCAACTGCTGCATCAATGACCCCACCTCTCCATCATAAGGTCAGAAGTGGGGGATGTTTGCTGATGATTGCATAATATTCAGCACCATTCATGGCTCCTCAGATACTGAAAATTAGATTCCCTACAGTGTGGAAACAGGCCCTTTGGCCCAACAAATTCACACCGACCCTCCAAAGAGCAACCCACCCAGACTCATTCCCCTACGTTTACCTGACTAATGCACCTAACGGGCAATTTAGCATGGCCAATTCACCTAACCTGCATATCTTTGGACTGTGGAAGGAAACTGGAACACCAGGAGGAAACCCACGCAAACATGGGGAGAATGTGCAAATTCCACAGACAGTTCCCCAAAGTGGGTATTGAACCCGAGTCCCTGGCACTGTGAGGCAACAGTGCTAACCACTGAGCCACAGTGCCGTGAAGCTGACCATGTTTAAATGCAATGAGGTCTGTACAATTTCTAGGCTCGAGCTGATAAGTGGCAAGTAATGTTCAAACCACACAAATGCCAGATAATGACCATTCCTACTAAGAGACAATCTAACCATCACCTCACGACATTGAATGATGTTAACGTCACTGAATCCCCCACTATCAAGATCCTTGGGGGTTACCATTGACCAGAAACTCAACTGGACTCACCACATAAACGCAGTGGCTACAAGAACAGGTCAGAGGTTAGAAATAATGGAGCAAGTAGCTCACCACCTGACTCCCCAAAGACTGTCCATCATCTACAAGGCACAAGTCAGGAGTGTGATGAAATACTCCCCACTTGCTTTGATGGGTGCAGTTCCAACAATATTGAAGAAGCTTGACACCATCCAGGACAAAGCGGCTCAGTTGATTATCGCACCGCATCCACAAGCATCTACTCCCTCCATCACCAATGCTTAGTACAGCAGTGTGCACTGTCTACAAGATTCATTGTAGAAATTCACCAAAGATTCTTAGACAACACCTTACAAACCAATAACCACCACCATCCAGAAGGACAAGGGCAGCAGACACATGGGAACACCACCTGCAAGCTGACTTCCAAGCGAATCACTGCTTGGAAATATATCGGCATTCCTTCACTGTCATTGGGTCAAACTCCTGGAATTCCCTCCACAATGACATTGTGGATCAACTTGTAATATATTGACTGCAGCAGATTAACTGTGCAAATCACTACCATATCCTCAAAGGTAACTAGGGACCAGTAATGATTGCTGGCCAGCCAGTGACACCCGGATCCAGCGAGTGAATTTTTAAAAAAGGCCTGGCCATGCCATTCTAAACCTCTGAAACACATTGCCAACTTACTAAGAAATAACAGTACTTTTATTAATAAAACAAACATGTATTTATAGATGCACTCCACCTCTATCACCTAGAAGAAAAAGATCAGCAGGTTCTTGGGGGCACCACTGTCTGCATTTTCCTCTCTAAGTTGCACACCATCCTGACTTAGACATATATCACTATTCCTTCACTGCCATTGGATCACAATTGTAGGATTCTTGGCTAGCAGCATTTGCTATGTACCCTCAACCAAAGGACTCAGTAGTTCAAGAAGCCAGCTCACCACCACTTTCTCCAGGGCAGTCAGGGGTGGGCAATGCTAACTTACCTGGCAATGCCCACATTCCCATGAACAAATAACAAAGAAGATGCAGAAGCGGAGTTGGTCTTGGCTCAGTGGTGACATTAAAGTCCCCTGAGGCAGTACTTTGATCCCATTCAGCCTTTACCAGACAGCAAAGAGGCATTCCAGTTTCTGAATACTGGGCTGACACCTAGTGGGGTGTGGTGCTGGAAGAGCACAGCAATTCAGGCAGCATCTGAGGACAGGCAAAATCGACGTTTCAGGCAAAAGCCCTTCATCAGGAATAAAGGCAGAGAGCCTGAAGCATGGAGAGAGTAGCATAGAGTACAATAGGGGAGGAGATGAAGGTGATAGGTCAGGGAAGAGAGGGTGGAGTGGATAGGTGGAAAAGAAGCTGGGCAGGTCGGACAAGTCCGGACAAGTCAAGGGGACAGTGTTGCTGGAGGTTAGAAACTAGGATGAGGTGGGGGAAGGGGAAATGAGGAA
>NC_057728.1:54319115-54331193 GCF_004010195.1 Chiloscyllium plagiosum
CCCCACTGACCTATTGTACTCTATGCTACTCTATCCCCCCCCCCCCCCCCCCCTAGCTTATCTCTCCACGCTTCAGGCTCTCTGCCTTTATTCCTGATGAAGGACTTTTGCCCGAAACGTCGATTTTGCCTGTCCTCGGATTTTGCCTGTCCTCGGATGCTTCCTGAATTGCTGTGCTCTTCCAGCACCACTAATCCAGAATCTGGTTTCCAGCATCTGCAGTCATTGTTTTTACCTTTATCTAGTGGGTTGTACTTGCCCAATGGGAATAGAGTAACCCTGGTCGGCAGACCATGGTTACTTTGTGCTGTAATGTTTTGAAGTTGCAGTTTGAATGTGTTTATGTGAAGCTGCCATACTTAGAAGCACAAATAGGTGGAGCTGTACCAAGCAACAGAAAGCATTAAATGATTGCTTAATTTTAAAAAAATCAATATTGTTTACTTGTATAATATTAAATCTTGGTCTGCTTTTGGCTGTATTAAGTCCCAAGAACATTATGCATGGCCAAGAACTTCTCAGGTTCACATCCTATCTGTCCAGTTGCAATAGAGTCTAGATCTATCATTGTAACTAGTCAATTTTCATGATAAGGAATACTGAGTCAGTCAATGACCAGGTTTATGGGCAAATGTAGGATTTTGTCACAGTAACAACACAAAATGATTTCAAAAATAGAAATAGCTGGAGAAACTCATCAGGTCTGACAGTCACCAGTGCCTCCAGATCATAGCATCTGTGGAGAGATAGCAGAGTCAGCATTTTGTGTCCAATGTGTCTCTTTCCAGCATCTGCAGTTCTTTGCTTTTTTGTTTACAGACTATGATTTATTAGATAAAGAAGTTGAAGAAATAGATTACTTCGTCTTTGTAGATAAGAGAATCAGCAAAATACATAGAAACAACTATTATGATATTTGTGTTATTGAATATAGCAATCTGCTGCCCTCTGCAGCTTTTTGGAACTGCACTGAATTGAAAACCCAATCATATGTTGAGGTCGTACGGAACGTTGGTGAGGCCTCTTCTGGAGTACTGTGCGCAGGTTCTGTTTGCCCTGTTATAGAAAGGATATTATTAAACTGGAGAGGGTTCCGAAAAGATGTTGCCAAAATGGAAGGTTTGAGTTACAAAAATAGATTGAAAAGATTGGGCCTTTTTTCACTGGAGTGTAGGAGGTTGAGGGGTCATCTTACTGAGGTTTATAAAATCATGAGGGGTATAGATAAGATGAATGGCCATGGTCTTTTCCCTGAGGTAGGCGAGTTCAAAACTAGGGTGTGTATTTTTAGGGTGAGAAAAGAAGGAACTCTTCTCACCTTAAAAAGAAACTTTGCTTTAATTTAGTCAAACCTGTCAGAAATAGTGCCATTTAGTTTTCATCGGGCCTAATTTGATTTGATTTGCAATTTCATGAAATATGTAAGGATTAGTGATTCACAGTGGCAATATATCTTGTCTAAGCTGCACCTTTAGAACAAGTAAAACTAGAAACCGTAAAACTGTGAAGTTCGCAGTCCAAACAGTGTTTTTCTGAATAAAATGTCAATGACTGTGCTATCTGAGTTCATTGGCTAGGCACTGAACTGTGAAGAATGGATAGTGCTTAATTATTGCTCAGAAACTCTAGCTACTGTGTCACTACCACACAGTGAGAAGAATCATTTATGCCTGACAGGAAACAATATTAATCAATTACTGACAGATGACAGTGATATCATATTTACAGAAGCTACCAGTTTAATTTCCTGCATGACATCCGGCTGGTAATACTGTGGTAATAGCTTCCTGCACTGATGCATCAAGTTTGCTTTGTGTCTTGTTTTTCTTTTTATTTCTGACTCAGAAGTAATTCCACAAAGTTTACCAGCTATGACTGGCTTAGTCTTTGTTCCTTGGCTTTCTTATTGCTGAAAGAACATGTTTGCATTGTAGTTATTGGCACAGGAATAGATAGTACTTACTGTTTAAGGTCATTATGTACCTCTCATGGTTTAAGAACATCTTTTATGAGGACATTTCTGTAACTAGTTCATATTTTATATTTTTAAACACCTGAGGTAAAAAGTTAAGGACCAATAATATTTCAGCATGTTTCAGTTTTATAATGTGGAATAAATTGAATATACCTAGCAAGTTTGTATAGTAGAATTTATTTCACTCGCATTTTGGTCAAAACCCAGTATAGGTCCTGATTTGTGTTGGAGCATGTTGTGGACTGGAACAGTGGAATGTCAATTGATCTGTTTCCCAGTTTCCTGTGTTTTCTGCTTTAGAAAGGACTGGAGAGAATAATGGAAGAGAATGCTTTTGTAAAAACTCTTCTTCCTTCAATCAGAACAGTTTACTTATTTTTGTCTAGCTCACTAAGCAATACAAAGCATTCTTCTGTGAGACAAAAATGTATGAAATAAATTAGGATTTTAGAACAGTCGACAAATAAATTGATTAATTTTGTTTACTGCGAATCAATATTGAAGTTGTTATTAAAAGGGATATAGACAGTAAGAACAAGGAGTTTATGCTGAACTTGAATGCTGGTTCAACCTCAGCTGAAGTATAATGTTCAGTTCTGGGCAGTGCACTTCAGAAGGAATGTGAAGGGATTAGAGAGTGTGCAGGTAAGATTTGCAAGAGTGGGTCATAGATTAGAAGCTTCAGTTGTGAAAATAGAATAATGTGGAGGTACCGGTGTTGGACTGGGGTTGGCCAAAGTTAAAAATCACACAACACTAGGTTATAGTCGAGCAGGTTTATTTTGGAAGTACAAGTTTTTGGAGCACTGCTCCTTTGTCAGGTAGCTAGTGGGGCAGGATTATAGGACACAGAATTTATAGTAAAAGATCAAAGTGTCATAGAAGCTGATGTGATGTATTGAACAAACTTAGATTGCTATTAAGTCTTTAATCATTGAGAGTGGGGATGCAGATTTCAATTCATTAATATGTAAATCCCAGAACTACTTTCACATCACAGTCCCCTTAAAACTTAAGGTTTTATGTGAAAAAGAGATGGCATCTCAGCTCAAACAATGCATTAAAGGTGTGAGGTTAGAATCTGTATCCCAACCTTTGCAGATTTCTATTTGCAGATACATTCTATTTTGTCCAAAAAGCGCAAAATCTGTAGGCAGTTCAGTCCGTATGACATTTTATCAATTCCTACTTTGGAAATAGAACCAGTCTGACTCAAGGTTGTGATACAGACAGACTCTAACCTCATACCTTTAATGCATTGTCTGAGCTGAGATGTCACCTTTTTTTAAAATAAAATCTGAAGTTATCTCAGGACTGTGACTTGAAAAAATTTCTGGGATTTACATATTAATGAATCGAAACCTGCAACCCCATTCTAAGTGATTAAAGACTAAGCAGCGATCCAGGTTAGTTTGTTACATTGCATCAATTATATGACACTTTGATCTTTTACTATAAATTCTGTGTATTATGGTCCTGCCCCACTCGCTACCTGACTAAGGAGCAGTGCTCCGAAAGCTTGTACTTCCAAAACAAACCTGTTTGACTATAACCTAGTGTTGTGTGACTTTTAACTTTGAAGATAGATAGATTGGTAAAGGTAGGACTGTTTTCTTTGCAGAAAAGAAGGTTGAGGAGAGATTTGATAGATGAATTCAAAATATGGGTCTGTGTGATAATGACAGCATAGAATTTCTCGGCACTTAAGTGTATATTGAACTTCTAATTCCATTATGTTTCTTTCCTAAAAAGAGGACTGCTGCAGCCAAAAGATGACTGTAGATAAAAATTCAGTGACTAACAGGATGATGTGAGCCCATGGAATATCACAGCTGTCCAGAGAAAGGGAAACTTCAAGCAGAACGATTCAAAAGGGCATGAATAATGATAGGCTGACTTCCTTCTCAATAAAAAGCCATTTCCTGTATATATCACTCTGTTTTATGCTTCTAGAGATATATAAACAGATTTTTAAAAACTACAGCATCTGGTCTTTGTGTATTAGTGACCTGACATTTTGGTATGTGGACATGTGTGCTGTGACGTTTGCACTTTAAGAACAGCCATTAAACACCCTGCAATACAGGTAAAAGAGGAAGAAATGAGATCAGCCAGCTACCATCCAAAGGTACAAGGGGGTGGGGCGGGGGGGAAGAAAGATCTAACTGCCTCTAAAGCCAAAAATTACAAACTAGGCTGCTCAACTACCAATGTCAACACTACTATTATGGGCCAGGCCAGACCCCCTCAAAAGCATTTCAAGAAAATAGTCCAGACCCTAACTTTTCTAGCTGTTTTAAGCAGGTGTAAAATGGGTATTCCAGAATGATGCAGCTGGCCGCACCACTCAGTTTTAAACAAAACAGAATTTATTTACAGACTACTGAATGAAACACCAACAAAAGAGAACCAAATTTAGAATAACTTACTATGCGAAAACCTATTCGACTCTATCGCAATTTAATGATGCTGTATCAAATACTTGCAACATCCCATAAACCCTCCCTTGGCAAAAAAAAGGTGAAATCAAACACTGGTTCTTACAGGAAAAGTGTCAGAGAGAGAGAGAGGTTCAGCAGGGAGCTACTTCTTTGGGTCCAGCAGCTTCTCTGGGTTCCCAGCTAAAACTGGACCAGCAGCAGCAAACAAAAACAGCTTGTTAAAACCAAAACAAACCAAACCCTGAACTGGGAGAATTGGCTACTCCCCTTTCATTGTACAAGTGTTTTTTTAAAAACAAACACTTCAAACCGTTTTTTATGTAGCTATTTCCAGACATATCCGAACCTCTTTCTTTGTGACCCCTCCCCCACCTCCAAAAGAAAACACAAGGCCAACATAATCTTGTGAAAGGAGCAGCATCGTCACACTATCAATACCAGCCAAAATGCAGCTGCAAAGTTCTGCTATTTACTCTTCATGATCGACCTTGAGACTGATCCATCTACTGTTTTTAAAATTTTTTGTTTGGACTACCGTCTTATTCCTAATCTGTGCAAGTTTGTTGTATTATTGTATCTCATTACAGTCGGTAACTAATTAACTAACTCCTTTCTTAATTCAATAAAACCTGGTTAAATTAGCTCTTTTTAAAACACAGATTCACTTGGTCTGGGAGAAGCATGTCCAGGGCAAATTAATCTTATGAGCAACTGAGGGGGGTGAGTGAACAAAATAAATAAGTCCGTTCATCCCTTCTCGTCTGGGAGTTTAACTAATCGGATTATCCGGTCTGAATCAGTACCAAAATTGGGGAGCCTCATCTTGCTCTGTTTGAAACAGTGGACAGAATAGATGGGAAGGAACTATTCCCAGCCATAAAGGAATTGAGAATGAGAGCCAACTGATTTAAAATAAATGGCAAAAGAAGGTAAGCGATATGAGAAAATACTTTTTCAGGCAGCGATTAATTACATCTGAAACTCTCTATTTCAGGGTATGGTGGAGGCAGATTCAATTGGATTATTCTAAAGGGAATTAGATTATTATTTGAAAGAAGAATGTAAAGGGTTAAGGAGTGAGATATCGGGAGAATGTCACTAAGTGAATTGCTCATTCAGAATGTCAGTAAGGACACAATGGACTGAATGGTTGCCTTCTGAGCTATAGCGCTTCTGTGAATAGTATAAACTATATTCTTGGCACATGATCTTTTTTCAGGTAGTTTTTACATCATGAATAGATCTGTTTTATTAATCTGTTCACTTTGAAATCTGGATTGTAAGAACAGATGGGTCACAGATGGAAAGGCAATTGATGCGGAGTTGCTAAACTTTCTGTGTAAACAGAGTAAGCTTTGTTGCTTAGTGTCTTTCTTTGCCAGACTTCTCTCAGTACTGAGATCTGTTTGAAGTTGGTCATCATACAGGAAGACAAACGAAACTAATATCTTTTATGCACATGATATTGGAATGCAGGAATGACATTTTCCTTTTGTTTCCTTTTTTTGCCAATTGATTGCAGTCAAAAGCAGCAGAGTCGCACAGTCCCTCACTAGTAACAAACCAGGTGAACAGTTGTCTGGATCCTTCTGATCGGGTAAGCTCCCATGCAATGGACCCAGCCAGTGGTGATCCTGGTATAACTAGCACTCTGGAGGACCACACAGGCATCCCACCAACACTTGCCAGCACATTAGGGCACATTGTAGAGCAACTGGATGTTTTAACCCAGGTGAGTGATTGAAAAGGTGAAGGACCTAATAATTGTTTTGCTAATACGTTTTTCTTACATTTTTCGTTCTAGGAGGATTTCATTGCTGCTTTTTTGCTCCAGTTACATTTTTATCTTTGTGAGTTGCTCGGTCCACTATTGTATCTCATTTATATAAACAGTTTGGATAAGAGTTTAGGAGACTTGTTTAGTAAGTTGCGGATGACACCAAAATTGCTTGTATCGTTAACAGTGAAGAAGGTAATCCAAAATTGCAAAGAGATTTTGATCATTTGTGCCAATGGGCTGAGGAGTGACAGATGAAGTTTAATTTGGATAAATGTGAGGTATTGCATTTTGGTAAGATGTGCAGGGGCGGGACTTAGATACCTAATGGTAGGGCCCTGGGTAGTATTGAGCAGAGATACCTAGGGATTCAGGTACATAGTTCTTTGAAACTTGTGTCATAGATAGATAGGGGAATAAAGAAGGCGTTTAGCACTCATTCCTTCATAGCTCAGACGATTGAGCATATGAGTTGGGATGTGATGGTGAGGTTGTACAGGACATTGTGGGCACTTTTGGAGTACTGTGTACACTTCTGGTCGCCTCTGCTATAGGAAGGATATTATTAAATTGGGGAGGATTCAGAAAAGATTTACCAGGATGTTACTGGGACTGGAGAGTTTGGGAGGCTGGGACTTTTTCCCTGGACCATAGAAGGTTGAGGAGTGACCTTAAAGAAGTTTAAAACCTTGTGAGAGACATTGATAGGATGAATGGTAAAGGTCCGTTCCCTATAGTGGGTGAGTTCAAAAACTAGAGGGCATATTTTTAAGGTAAGTGGTCAAAGATTTAAAAAGGACCTGTGGGGCAATCTTTTCACACAGAGGATGGTTCATATGTGGAATGACTTATCAGAGGAAGTGGTAGTTGCAGGTACATTTATAATATTTAAAAAACATTTGGATAGGTATATAAACAGGAAGGGTTTAGAGGGATATGGGCCAAACACAGGCAAATGGGGCTATTTTAGTTTGGGAAACTTCGTCAGCACAGACGAGTTGGATCGAAGGGTCTATTTCTGTGATGTATAACTCTCTGCTCTCAATGACTCTAAAATCTGAGATTTGACTTTGTTACAATCATAATAATTGCATGGTACCAGTACCTGTTGATTTTAACCAATTAAGACCAAACTCCTCTTTTTGCACAGAGTTAAAGGATAAACTTGCAATAACTTATGTTGATTGCTACAACACTTGTTCCTTTTCCCTGAAAATTCTTGCTTTACAGTGTTAATACCATACCACCAGAATGTGTGAAGTCATTCGAAAATACACAATTATGGGTAGTTTTTCTCATGCTATCATGTGCTCAAAAGTACTATCAAACTAACTTAATTTCCTGAGAGAGATGGATAAAGGCAGATTAAAATTACAGGGTGAAGCTTGGCTTTTGTAGGCTACAGTCATAGCGTCATAGAAGCATAGAAAATTGGAGCAGGAGTAAGCCATAGTCATACAGCATGGAAACAGGCCCTTTGGCCCAACATGTCTGTGCCAACCAACAAACACCAAGCGACACTAATCCCATTTTCCTCCACTTAGTTCGTAGTCTACTCTGCTTTGGCATTTTAAGCGCACGTCCAGTTGCGTCTTAAATGTTGCGGGAGTACCTGCCTCCTCAAACGTTTTAGGCAGCGTATTCCAAATTTTTGCCAAATGCTGGTTGAAAAAGCATTTCCTCAAATCACTCTAAACCACTTTTTTTTTTAGATTTTTTTTAGATTACTTAGTGTGGAAACAGGCCCTTCGGCCCAACTTTTGCCAAATGCTGGTTGAAAAAGCATTTCCTCAAATCACTCTAAACCACTTTTTTTTTTAGATTTTTTTTTAGATTACTTAGTGTGGAAACAGGCCCTTCGGCCCAACAGGTCCACACAGACCCGCCGAAGCGCAACCCACCCATACCCCTACATTTACCCCTTACCTAACACTACGGGCAATTTAACATGGCCAATTTACCTAACCTGCACATCTTTGGACTGTGGGAGGAAACCGGAGCACCCGGAGGAAACCCACGCAGACACGGGGAGAACGTGCAAACTCCACACAGTCAGTCGCCTGAGGCGGGTATTGAACCCGGGTCTCTGGCGCTGTGAGGCAGCAGTGCTAACCACTGTGCCACCGTGCCGCCCACTTACTTCTCAACTTGTGCCCTCTGTCTTAGATGCATCTGCCATGGGGAAAAGATTCTCACAACCTACTCAGTCTATGTGTGTCGTAATTTTAGAAAGATTAGATTAGATTCCCTGCAGTGTGAAAACAGGCCCTTCGGCCCAACAAGTCCACACCGACCCTCCGAAGAGTAACCCATCCAGACCCATTTCCCTCTGACTAATGTACCTAACAGTATGGGCAATTTAGCATGGCCAATTCACCTGACCTGCACATCTTTGGACTGTGGGAGGAAACCAGACCACCCAGACGAAACCCACGCAGACACTGGGAGAATGTGCAAACTCCACACAGACAGTCACCCAAGGCTAGAAACTAACCTAGGTCACTGGCGCTGTGAGGCAGCAGTGCGAACCACTGAGCCACCGTGTTGTCCCAAGAAATTGAGCTTCAGTGAGCCTGATATGATCGGAACATGTAACCTTCTGATCTGGAATCAGATGCGCTACTGTTGCACCACAAGCCCGCAGCCAAATTTTGTATATTAATCAGGTCCCCTCCCCTTGGCCGCCTGTATTCTAAGAAAAACAAATTCAGACTAACCAGTCTTTGATCATAACTCAGCCTTTCATCCCAGGTAGCCTCCTAGTGAAACTCCTCTGCACCCTCTACAGTGCAGCCATGTCGTTCCATTTAGTGTGGTGACCAGAACTGCACACAGTATTCCATCTGTGACCTCACCAATGTTTGATAAAGCTGTATCAAAACTCTCTGGCTCCTATAAGCCCCAGCTAACGCAGGTAAGCATCCCATATTGCTTTTCACAAGTCTATCTACCTGTGCTGACACCCAAGATTCCTTTGTTCCTCGATACTCCCTAGGGATCTACCATTCATTGTGTAAATTCATCTCTTATTAGACCTCTCAAATGCATCACCTCACATTTCTCAGGATTAGATTTCATGTGCAAATGCTCTGCCCATTTATCAGCTGATCAGTATCAGACTATAGCCTGAGACCATCCTCCTCACTATCAGCAGCACCAATTTTCATGCAAACCTACTAATTATACTTCCACATTCACATCCAAGTTATTCATGTACATGACAACTGCAAGATTCCCAGCACCGATCCCTGTGATAAACTGCTAGTCACAGGATTCCAATCACAAAAACAACCCTCCTCCATCACCCTTTGCCTCCTATTTGCAAGCCAATTTTTTATCCAGTTTGCCAAATTGCCTTGGATCCTTTGCGCTATTACCTGTTGACCAGCCTTCCATGTGGAACTTTGACAAAGACCTTATTGAAATCACATCAGCTGCACTACCCTCACCAATATATTTAGTCACCTTTCAAAAAACTCATTTATATTTAATCCCTCTAACAAATCCATGCTGACTATCCCTGGTAAGTCCCTGACTTTCCAAGTGTTGATTCATCCTGTCCCTCAGAAGTTTTCCCTGTAATATCCCTACCACTGACATCAGATGAACTGGTCTGCAATTACCTGGCATATCATTGCTGACCTTCTTCAACAAAAGAACAACATTAGCTTTCCTCGTCATCTGGCACTTCATTTTTCACCAATAGAGTATTGAATATATCCATCAGGGTCCCAGCAATCTCCTCCCTTACCTCCCATAGCAACTCTTACATCACCTCAGGTCCAAGGGATTTAGACACCTTTATGCCTGCTAAAACATGCTCCTTATTAACCTTCATATGTTCTAGAACCTCACCATCCCAGCTGAAATCCACATCTACAATGTCTTTCTCTTCTTTGAATACAGGTGAGAAAAATTCCTTTAAAACTCATCCACATTCTCCAGCACCATGTGGAGATTGTCCTTTTGATCTCCAATAGACTCCACTCTTAGAACATGGAACAATACAGAGCAGAACAGGCTCTTCGGCTCTTGATGTTGCGCCGACCTGTGAACTATTCTCAGCTCGTTCCCCTACACTATCCCCAAATCATCCATGTGCTTATCTAAGGATTGTTTAAATCTCCCTAAAGTGGCTGAGTTGACTACATTAGCAAGTAGGGCATTCCACACCCTTACCACTCTCTGCATAAAGAACCTGCCTCTGACATCTTTCTTAAATCTATCATCCCTCAATTTGTAGTTGTGCCCTCTCGTACAAGCTGACGTCATCATCCTAGGGAAAAGGCTTTCACTGTCTACCCTATCTAATCCTCTGATCATCTTGTATGTCTCTATCAAATCCCCCCTTAGCCGCCGCCTTTCCAATGAGAACAGACCCAAGCATCTCAGCCGTTCCTCATAAGACCTTCCCTCCAGACCAGGCAACATCCTGATAAATCTCCTCTGCACCTTTTCCAATGCTTCCACATCCTTCCTGTAATGGGGCGACCAGAACTGTACACAATATCCCAAGGGTGGCTGCATCAGCATTTTGTACAGTTGCAGCATGATATTGCGGCTCCGGAACTCAATCCCTCTACCAATGAAACCTAACACACCGTATGCCTTCTTAACACCACTATCCACCTGGGTGGCAACTTTCAGAGATCTATGCACATGGACTCCAAAATCTCTCTGCACATCCACACTACCAAGAATCTTTCCATTGACCCAGTACTCTGCATTCCAATTATTCTTCCCAAACTGCATCACCTCACATTTAGCTGCATTGAACTCCATTTGCCACCTCTCAGCCCAATTCTGCAGTTTATCCAAGTCCCCCTGCAACCTGTAACATTCTTCCAAACTGTCCACTACACCACCGACTTTAGTGTCGTCTGCAAATTTACTAATCCATCCACCTGTGCCCTATGTCTCAGTCATTTATAAAAATGACAAACAGCAGTGGACCCAAAACAGATCCTTGTGGCACACCACTAATAACTGGACTCCAGACTGAATATTTTCCATCAACCACCACCCGCTGCCTTCTTTCAGAAAGCCAGTTTCTAAGCCAAGCTGCTAAATCACCCTCAGTTCCATGCCTCTGCATTTTCTCCAACAGCCTACCACGTGGAACCTTATCAAAGGCTCCCGGCGTCCTGCTTCTCTATCCCATTGAAAACAATAGCGTGCTTCTTTAGAATTCTTGATCAGTCACTCTCAGAATCTTGACAAGTGATTGCCTTCGGCCCAGTTGAGTTTGATTCTGTCCAACCACATTCTTGCCCATAAAGCTCTAAGATTTCCTTTGTTGACGCGCAGGCTGTGTCTTCAGACTGACCGTATAACTGAACGTTCCCACCGTGAAAGCACCTGTGTGTGTTCCTCGCTCAGTTTCTGAAGGTTGCAGCGCAACGTGACTCAGCCGTATCAATGAAACCGGTGTCCACCTCCATTCTTACCGGTTTGCCGTTCAGTAAGGGAGCGACCGGGGCGTCGGCAGCTATCGCCAGTATCTGTAACAACAACACCTCATTGGTTTGTGCGCCTGGGCTTTTGTCTTCTTGCCCTTTTTGTACCATTTAGGATTTCTTCCTGTACTTTCGCTGCAGGTTATTGGTACTTTCTCCCCCGAGCGCACCCACTTAATATATTCTTTTTTAATGCTGCAGTTCCTGCACACAGCTTCTTTCCAGCAGCAATTTGCTGCTGCCTGACATGTGTTCCCACAGCAGTGGCAGTTTTGTGTCTGCGTTGGTGCTTGTCCCTGGGCCACCATTTTGTGAACTCTCAGCCACCATTTTGTGAGGTGTTGACCTTCCTTGGCTGCGAGTTCCATCACGGTTGCCATTCCCAGCACTTTCATTTAAGTGTAGTCACCTTTGCGTCAGTAATCTCTT
>NC_057728.1:54331198-54340942 GCF_004010195.1 Chiloscyllium plagiosum
CTCTCCGATCTCTACAGGGTCCACACTCAACTTCCCACTTCTGTCTTTGACTGGCCCTATTCCTACTCTAGTTATCCTTTTATTCCTCACATACCTATAGAAAGCTTTAGGGTTCTCCTTTATTCTATTTGCTAAAGACTGCTTGTGTCCTCTCTTTGCTCTTCTTAACTCTCTCTTTAAATCCTTCTTAGCTAATCTGTAACTCTCCATCGCCTCATCTGTACCATCTTGCTTCATCAACACGTAAGCCTCCTTCTTCATCTTAACAAGAGATGAAATTTCTGGAGTAAACCATGGTTCCCTTATCTTATCACTTCCTCCCTGCCTGACAGGGACATACCTATCAAGGTCATGCAATATATCTGTTCCTTAAACCAGCTCCACATTTCGATTGTCTGCATCCCCTGCATTTTGCTACCCCATTCTATGCATCCTAATTCTTGCCTAATCGCATTATAATTGCCCTTGCCCTATCGATAACTCTTGACCTGTGGCATGTACCCATCCCTTTCCATTGCTAAACTAAACGTAACTGAATTATGGTCACTCTCTCCAAAGTGCTCACCTATAACTAAATCGAACACCTGGCCTGGTTCATTATCAAGCACCAGATCCAGTGTGGCCTCCCCTCTTGTCGGCCCTTCGAAGTACTGTGTCTGGAAACCCTCCTGTACACATTGGACAAAAACTGATCCATCCGACGTACTAGAGCTGTAACATTTCCAGTCAATGTTGGGGAAGTTAAGGTCCCTCATAATGACCACCCTGTTCCTTTCACTCCTACTTAGAATAGTTTTGCTAATCCTCTCTTCCATCTCCCTTGGAACTCTGCAGAGGCCTATAAAAAAAATTCCAAGCAGTGTGACCTCTCCTGTTTCTAACCTCAGCCCACACTACCTCAGTAGAAGAGTCCTCATCAAAAGTTCTCTCAGCCACCGCTATACTATCTTTGACTAACAAGGCCACGCCTCCCCCTCTTTTACCACCTTGCCTGTTTTTAATGAATGATCTAAACCCTGGAACCTGCAAAATCCATTCCTCACCCTGCTCTATCCATGTCTCCGAAATGGCCACAACATTGAAGTCCCAGGTATCTATCCATGCTGCAAGCTCACATACCTTATTTAGGATACTTCTGGCGTTGAAGTAGACACAAACCAGTTTGCTGTCTGCCAGCACATTCCTGTGACCCTGAAATCCTGTCCCTGTCCTTTCTACTTTCATCCTCCTTTGCACTGCAACTACACCTCCGGCTCCCATCCTCTTTCTCTGCATCTACTTATAAAATACCTTGAGGTTTTCCATAATCTTAAAAGCTAAAAAATGTTTTATGACCTTTCTTTGCACTCCTAATTTCTTTTTAAGCACACTGTACACTGTCTCTCCTTTTGAAGGGCTTCCCTGTTTTTAATGTGTTGTGCCTACCGTAATTCTTCCTTTTTTTTTTCATTATCAAACTCTCAATATCTCTTGACATGTTGGGTTCCCTGGACTCTGCTGCTCTTGCCCTTCAACTATTAGAGGAAAATACTGCCCTGAACGTTCAATATACTACTTTGAAAAGGCTCTCACTTTCAAATGTGGACTTACTGCAAGTAGCTGCTCCCAGTCTACATTTGCTAGATCCTGTCTAATGATATTGAATTTGGCCTTCCCCTAGTTTAGACACTTTAACTTATCACTATGCTTATCCCTTTCCATAATTACTTTGAAACTTAGAGTTCTGGTCACTACCCCCAAAATGCTTGCCTGCTGAAACTTCAATCACTTGACCAACTTCATTCCCTAGGATTAGCACTACCTAGGACTATCTACATACTGGCACAAAGATGCACTTTAAAAATTCCACCCGGTCTAATTCTTTAATACTAAGGCAATGCCAGTTAATGATAGCAAAGTTGAAATCCCCTACAACTACAACCCTATTGCTCTCGCACCTTTCTATGATTTGCCTACGCATCTGCTACTTTATTTCCCTCTGACTGTTGGAAGGCCTATAGTATAGTCAAAGTAATCACCTTTTTCTTTTATTACTGAGCTCTACCCACACGGTCTCCTATGAAGAGCCTTTTAGGATATTCTGCAGTGACGGTTTCCTTTATCAATGACATGTTAAATTGTTACATAAATACCATTCAGTGATTTTCAGGCTTCAGGGATTTTGTAATCCAGTAACTGTGCTGGATTTCTGTGGTAACATCCAGGTTTACTTTGCTCACTGATCATTGAAGCAGATTTGGCTCTGCAGGTTTTGTAAATCCGAGCTTCGAACCAATTAGAGTTGTAATTCTGCTGCTTTTGACTCTGGTCTGCGTTATTACCAAGGTGATTTCCACACGACTAGGATTTTGGTTAATATTGCAGATTTGCTTTCTGTAGCAGGTCAGGTGACAGTTCATGCTTTTTCAGTCCAGTGCTTCCATTATGAAGCAACTGCTTAATGCAATGTAAAGTGACAAACCTAAAGCTTAATCAATTTTGTGCAGGATTAAAGTTTAAGGTTGCTTCAGGTTACTTTGGCAGGCAAGGGAAAGGAGAATGACTGAATTGCATTTATGTAACAATTTAACACACACTGTCATAGAAATGTACAACATGGAAACAGATCCTTTGGTCCAATGAGTCCATGCTGTGAGATATCTTAAATTAATCTAGTCCCATGTGCCAGCATTTGGCCCATGTCCCTCTAAGCTCTTCGTTTTCATATACACATCCAGATGCTTTTTAAATGCTGTAATTGTATCAGCCTCCACCACTTCCTCTGGCAGCTCATTTCATACATGCACCACCCTCTATGAAGAAGTTGCACCTTAGGTCCCTTTTAAATCTTGCCCTCTTACCTTAAATCTATGTTCTTTTAGTTTTCAACTCCCTCACCTCAGGGAAAATGCCTTGTCTATTCACCCTATCCATGTCCCTCATGATTTTATGAACCTCTGTAAGGTCACCCTTCAGCCTTTGATGCTCCAGGGAAAATAGCCCCAGCCTATTCAGACTCTCCTTATTGCTCAAACCCTCCAACCTTGGCAACATCCTTGTAAATCTTTTCTGAATCCTTTGAAGTTTCACAACGTCCTTCCTGTAGCAGGGAGACCAGAATTGCACACAATATTCCAAAAGTGGTCGAACCAATAACCTGTATAGCCACGATATGACCACCCAATTCCTATACTAAATACACTGACCAATAAAGGCAAGCATACGAAACACCGCCTTCACTGTCCTATCTCCCACCCACTTTCAAGGAACTATGAACCTGCACTCCAACGTCTGTTTGTTCAGCAACACTCCCCAGGACCTTACCGTTAAGTGTACAAGTCCTGCTCTGATTTGTCCCGTTGTACTCTGAGGCCTTCTTCGCTGTCCACTACACCTGCAATTTTGATATCATCTGCAAACTTACTAACCATACCTTCTATGTTCACATCCAAAATCATTTAAATAAATGACAGAAAGCAGTGGAGCCAGCATGGATCTTTGTAGCACATCACTGGTCATGATTTCTTCACAGGCCTCCAGTCTGAGAAGCAACCATCCACCATCACCTTCTGTCTTCTATCTTCAAGTCAGTTCTGTATCCAAATGGCTAATTCTCTAAGATTGCAAAGCAGCAACTTAAGTTTTGATTACATTTACAACAGAGGAAGAGAAACAGCTCAAAGCACTGTAAGGAATAGATCTTAAGCAAAATCTTCAGCATTTCTGTTTCAGGCTAAGTGGAAATGTTGAGAAAAAGAATTCAAAGATTATGTGAGAAAGTCAATGCTGCGATATCAATGGTGGGGCAGTAGCAGGGACCTAGGAGTAGCCTGGTTCTCATAGTAGCTGACATCTGTTTCAAATGGGAGGGAAACTATTGACAAGGTCACCCTGCCTGTCTTGAGCGTAAGAGTCAAGCAGGAAGTGTGGAATTGGAGTAATGTGTAGGTTCACTTCCCTGGAATACTGTAATGAACTACATGGATTTTGTTTTACAGCAATCCAAAAATTTGAATTGTTATTCTGTGATACCTGTCTGCTATTGATCAATTTATTTAACTTAATTTTGCAAGTTGTCAAGTGGGATTTGAACTCATCTCTGAACTTATACAGTAGTGCCATCACCACCAAACTACCAATCATGATATATGATAAAATTGGCAATCAATTTTGTTAAAGCAGGATGCAATGTCACAAACCACAAAAGGAGGTCATTGGCCTATTCTGTCTATTCTGGTTCTCTAAGGACTATACGTACATTCTAGTCTTCACAAAGCTACAATGTTGAATGACTTAGATTAATCAGTTTTCTACTACCGCTAATTGAACCTGCTCAATTCAAATTCTTCATTCAGTGTCTGTGATTCTGCCGACCCCACTTTTCCTGTTCAGGTACAGTTCCACTTACAGTTGCAGATAGCTAGTTAATAATCTGTGGCTTTAAACATAGAATTTTTAGTTTGATGAATTTTCATTTAACTGTAGAAAATAAGAAATCTAATTGCAGTAAAAGGAAGCATTAAAGCAACCTTAAAAGGCTTGAGTCATTTTGCCTTAAGAGGTTAACAGCGAGCAAGATAAGATCATGAATGGCAAATGCATTTGTTGAGCTGGAGACATGTTGTCTTAATTTGCAGTAATAGCAGTCCAGCTTATTTTGAGAGTTAAAGCCTAAGTTCAAATCGGAAAGGCTGTAAAACCTGTTTGCTTTGTCAAATCAAAGAGTAAATTGTAAATAAGTAATGATAGCTCAGACAAGCTATTCCATTATGGAAATGTGTGAAGCTTAAGTAGGTGCTCTGGTTTAAATTTATCTCTGTTTTGGAGAGGAGTCTGCTGCAGTTTTGACTTGCAAAAGTGCTAAAGCCTAAGAAATTGCCAGGTAGGCCACAGATTACTGAAGTTAGAGCTGCACAGAAGTCTTGAGGAATGTGTGTCATGACATAAAAAAATGAAAATGAGCCTTGGTATCCATTGTTAGTTCACTGCAGTTGAGAATGGGGAGAGGGAAACTCGAGCATATTTGCTTGATGCAGCTGCGAAACATGGGAGCTTTCAGAATTTTGGTGGCAGTTTGAAGAAGCTAACTGACTGGAGGAATAAGGATTCTGGGTAATCCAAGATGGAGGACGGGTAATATTTCTGGCTGTAACAGGCTGCATCTTTTTTGAAGGATTTTAGGTATTGAAGGTGATGTCCTCGAATTCCAGGAGCAGCAATTATTGTTTTATATGCTGTTGCATTGTTTTGGAACTTTTGAGAAAAGAAAAGTCAAAACTACTGCACTTTTAAAAGGGAGAGGAACAGACAAAGGTAGCACGTGGTCTGTGCAGGAGAGAGAGAGAGAAAGGAACCCACACTACTAACTGACACAGTAGGGAACCTGCACAGTTACTGCCTTTGTTGTTTGAATTCATGTATTGTTGGACTTCGAAGTACAACTAGGAAAATTAACAAACAGTGAAATTCACAACTGATCTTAGAGAGCCTGTTTGGGAGAGGTCACAGCACAGAAACACATAAGTGAATAGTTTTAAGTGTAGCCTTGCTGTAAGTCTGCAATAGTGAGTAGAGTGGGTTCTTGTTTGATTATATATTTTATTGAGATATATCTCTTGATTAAACTTAAAAAATATAAGCCATAAGTATTACGTTACCCTGGAGCAGTGTTTTGTAGAGGAAAAAGACAATGCCATTTTCTGGATCTGCAGATTGGAAGAATCAAAATGCCCTTTAGTAGAGTGATCTGCTCTTCATGTCAGATCTGGGAGTTTATGTTACTGAGGATTATATCTGCAATAAATGCTGCTGGTTGCAAATCCTATTGGATCAAACGATTGGTTGGAACGACAGTTAGAGGTAATGAGGAATTTGCAAGAGCAAGGGGATGTGATGGATGGCAGTTACAGGAAGGAAGAAAAGTAGCAGATACAGTCACATAGATGGGTTAACTCCAGGAAAGGTAAGAGAGGTAGGCAGCTAGTGCAGGAGTCTCCTGTGACTATTCCCATTTCAAACAAGTATGCTGTTTTGGAAATTGTAGGGGGTGATGGATTCTCAGGAAAATCCAACGCAAACAGCCAAGTTTCTGGTTTTGGGACTGGCTGTAATCCAATGATCGATTGTGTTAGGGGACTCTCTAGTCCGAGGTACAGACAGATGTTTCGGTGGCCCACAGCGAAAAATCCGAATGTTGTGTTGTCTCCCTGGTGCCAGGATCAAGAATGTCTGAGAGGATGTAGAATGTTCTCAAGGGGGAGAGGGCCCAGCAGGAGGTCATTGTACACATTGGAACCAATGACAAAGGAAGGCAAAAGGATGAGGTTCTGAAGGGTGAAAATAAGAGAGCTAGGCAGCAATTTTAAAAGGAGGTCCTCGAGTAGGAATATCTGGATTACTCCAGTGCAACGCGCTAGTGAGGGTAGGAAGAGGAGAATAGAGCAGATGAATGCATGGCTGAGGAGCTGATATATGGGAAAAGGATTCACAGTTTTGGATCATTGGAATCACTTCTGGGATAGAAATTACCTGTACAAGAAGGATTGCACCTGAACTGGAAGGGGACTAATATACTGACAGGGAGATTTGCTAGAGCTGCTCGGGAGGATTTAAACAAGTAAGGTGGGGAGGGGTGGAACCCAGGGGGATAGTGAGGAAAGAGATCAATCTGAGACAGATACAGTTAGGAAAGGGAGCGAGTCAGTCAGGGAAGGTAGGACTGATAAATTAAACTGCAATTATTTCAATGCAAGAGGCCTAACAGGGGAGGCAGATGAACTCAGGGCATGGTTAGGAACATGGGACTGGGATGTTATAGCAATTACAGAAACATGGCAGAGAAAGGGACAGGACTGGCAGCTATTGTTCCAAGATACAAATGCTGCAGGAAAGACAGAAAGGGAGGCAAGAGAGGAGGGGGAGTGGCATTTTTGATAGGTGATAGCATTACAGGTGTACGGAGGGAGAATATTCCCAGCAATACATCCAAGGAAGTTATTTGGGTGGAACTGAGAAATAAGAAAGGGATGGTCACCTTATCGGGATTGTATTATAGACCCCTTTTAGTCGGAGGGAAATTGAGAAACAAATTTGTAAGGAGATCTCAGTTATCTGTAAGAATACTAGGGTGGTTATGGTAGGGGGTTTTAACTTTCCAAACATAGACTGGGACTGCCATAAGTGTTAAGGGTTTAGATGGAAAGGAATTTGTTAAGCATCTACAAGACAATTTTGTGATTCAGTATGTGGATGTACATGCTAGAGAAAGTGCAAAACTTGACCTACTTTTGGGAAATAAGGCAGGGTGGGTGACTGAGGTGTCAGTGGGGGAGCACTTTGGGGCCAGCGACCATAATTACTTAGATTACTTGAATTGCTTAGTGTGGAAACAGGCCCTTTGGCCCAACAAGTCCACACCGACCCACCGAAGCGCAACTCTGGCGCTGTGAGGCAGCAGTGCTAGCCACTGTGCCACCGTGCCGCCTATTAGATTCTATTAGATTTAAAATAGTGATGGAAAAAGATAGACCAGATCTGAAAGTTGAAGTTCTAAATTGGAGAAAGGCCAATTTTGACGGTATTAGGCAAGAACTTTTAAAAGGTGATTAGGCGCAGATGTTCACAGGTAAAGGGATGGCTGGAAAATGGGAAGCCTTCAGAAATGAGATAACGAGGGTCCAGAGACAATATATTCCTGTTAGGGTGAAAGGAAAGGCTGTTGGGTGTATGGAATACTGGATGACTGGAGAAATTGAGGGTTTGGTTAAGAAAAAGGAGGGAACCATATGTCAGGTAGACAGGATAGATCAAGTGAATCCTTAGGAGTATACTTAAGAGGGAAATCAGGACGGCAAAAGGGGGACATGAGATAGCTTTGGCAAATAGAGTTAAGGAGAATCCAAAGGGTTTTTACAAATACATTAAGGACAAAAGGGTAACGAGGGAGAGAATAGGGGCCCTGAAAGATCAGCAAGGCAGCCTTTGTGTGGAGTTGCAGGAGACGGGGGAGATACTAAACGAGTATTTTGCATCAGTGCTTGCTTTGGAAAAGGGTATGGGAGGTACAGAATCTAGGGAAATAGATGGTGACATCTTGAAAAATGTCCATATTTAAAGAGGAGGAAGTGCTGGATGTCTTGAAACGCATAAAAGTGGATAAATCCCCAGAACCTGATCCTGGTATACCCTAGAACTCTGGGAAGCTCGGGACGTGATGTGCTGGGCCTCTTACTGAGATATTTGGATCATTGATAGTCACAGTGAGGTGCCGGAAGAGTGGAGGTTGGCAGGACTTGTACACTTAATGGTAAGGTCCTCGGGAGTGTTGCTGAACAAAGAGACCTTGGAAGGCAGGTTCATAGCTCCATGAAAGTGGAGTTGCAGGTAGATAGGATAGTGAAGAAGGCGTTTGGTATGCTTTCCTTGGTCATTGGGAGGCCGTGTTGCGGCTGTACAGGACATTGATTAAGCCGCTTTTGGAATATTGCATGCAGTTCTGCTCTCCTTCCTATTGGAAGGATGTTGTGAAACTTGAAAGGGTTCAGAAAAGATTGACAAGGATGTTGCCAGGGTTGGAGGATTTGAGCTATAAGGAGAGGTTGAATAGGCTAGAGCTGTTTTCCCTGGAGCGTCAGAGGCTGAGGGGTGACTTTATAGAGGTTTATAAAATCATGAGGGACATGGATTGGGTGAATAGACAAGGTCTTTCCCCTGGGGTGGGGGAGCCCAGAATTAGATGGTATAGTTTTAGGTTGAGAGGGAAAAGATGTAAAAGAGAACTAAGGGGCAACTTTTTCACGCAGAGGGTGGTGCATGTGTGGAATGGACTCTGAGGAAGTTGTGGAGGCTAGTACAATTACAACATCTAAAAGACATCTGGATGGGTATATGAATATAGAACATAGAAGAATACAGCGCAGTACAGGCCCTTTGGCCCTCGATGTTGCGCCGATCCAAGCCCACCTAACCTATACTAACCCACTATCCTCCATATACCTATCCAATGCCCGCTTAAATGCCCATAAAGAGGGAGAGTCCACCACTGCTACTGGCAGGGCATTCCATGAACTTACGACTCGCTGAGTGAAGAACCTACCCCTAACTTCAGTCCTATATCAACCCCCCTTAATATAAAGCTATGCCCCCTTGTAATACCCAACTCCATACGCGGGAAAAGGTTCACACTGTCAACCCTATCTAACCCCCTAATCATCTTGTACACCTCAATCAAGTCACCCCTAAACCTTCTTTTCTCTAATGAAAACAGCCCCAAGTGTCTCAGTCTTTCCTCATACGATCTTCCTTCCATACCAGGCAACATCCTGGTAAACCTCCTCTGCACCCGTTCCAGTGCCTCCACATCCTTCCGAAAGTATGGTGACCAAAACTGCACACAATATTCCAGATGCGGCCGCACCAGAGTCTTATACAACTGCAACACACACACACATATCTCGGAACTGCTGAAATAGTGCACTGTTACTGAGAACACACTCACACAACTCGGAACTGCTGAAACAGTGCACTGTCACTGAGAACACGCACACTAGGAACTGCTGAAACAGTGCACTGTCACTGAGAACACGCACACTAGGAACTGCTGAAACAGTGCACTGTCACTGAGAACACGCACACTAGGAACTGCTGAAACAGTGCACTGTCACTGAGAACACGCACACTAGGAACTGCTGAAACAGTGCACTGTCACTGAGAACACGCACACTAGGAACTGCTGAAACAGTGCACTGTCACTGAGAACACACACAC
>NC_057728.1:54343377-54346522 GCF_004010195.1 Chiloscyllium plagiosum
AGCTTCCAACCTAGCTTCCTGAAAGCCTGTCTAACATCCTCGGCACTCCTCCTACCTATGTCGTTGTTGCCAATATGGTCCACGACTTCGGGCTGCTCCCCCTCCCCCTCCAGGACCCGGAAAACACGATCAGAGATGTCACGTACCCTTGCACCTGGGAGGCAACATACCAGACGTGAGTCTCTCTCGTTCCCACAAACCGCCTATCTGTGCCCCGAACTTTCGAGTCCCCAATTACTACTGCTCTGCTCTTCTTCGCCCTTCCCTTCTGTGTAACGGGGACAGGCTCCGTGCCAGAGACCTGAGCCCCGTTACTTACCCCTGGTAGGTCATCCCCCCCACAAGTATCCAAAATGGTATACTTGTTCTTGAGGGGAACGGCCGCAGGGGGTCCCTGCACTGGCTGCTTCCTCCCAGTCCCCCTCACTGTCACCCATCTATCTGCCATCTTTGGAGTTACTACTTCCCTATAACTCTGATCTATGACCCCCTCTGCCTCCCGAATGATCCGAAGTTCATCCAACTCCAGCTCCAGTTCCCTAACACGGTCTTGGAGGAGCTGGAGATGGGTGCACTTCCTGCAAGTGTAATCGGCAGGGACGTCGATGGCATCCCTCACCTCATACATGTATGGCATCCCTCACCTCATACATGGAAGGGTTTGGAGGGATATAGGCCGGGTGTTATACAGGACTAGATTGGGTTGGGATATCTGGTCGGCATGGACAAGTTGGAAGAAAGGATCTGTTTCCGTGCTGTACATCTTTGACTCTGCCTGATAAAACTTGAAATTGTGCCACTAGTTAAATATTTCAGGGATGTCTCAGGAGACCAGGGAACCTCTGACTCGGGAAAATAGATTGAGCCACAAAGATAAAACAGTCATTGAGGCAGTCTAAGTCGAGAAGTTTTGAGATTGCTTCCAAAACTAGATCCTCAAAAGTGAAGAATGCAAAGAAGACAGTTTTAATGAGATCTGATGACTTAGAACATATTACACCTAGGTTGGATCTGTTTTACTTGTATTGGTCATTTAAAGTTCCGTCATGGGAAAGTCAACCACAGTTTGTCAGTTAATTTATATTCACGTCATTATAATTGTGAATACTTGAGTACAGGTTGTATAGAAATTGAAGATCATTTTGCTTTGCTAACTGTACAGTAAACTTTTATTTATTCAAAATCATGGAATCCTTGTAGCCTTGCTTTCTGTCCGAGTATCTGTAATCTTGAACTTTGTTTACTTTAAATAAGAATCGTTACTGGTTCCTAACTCGATTCTAACATAAATTTAGGACTCTTATAACATTTGGGGCAGAGGTGATCTGTAAAAGAGGGACAGATTGCATCTGAACTGGAGGGTAACAAATATCCTGTCAGGGAGGTTTGCTAGTGCTACTTCAGAGGATTTAAACTAGAGTGGAAAGGGAATGGGAACCAGAGCAGCAGATCAGCTAGTGATGGGATTGAGGGGAAGATGGTTGTTACGACCAGTAAATCAGAAAGAAAAGACAGGCAGACACAGGTAAATAAACACAATGGTGCTATTGGGCTAAAGTGTGTTTATTTCAATGCAAGGAGTATTAAATGTGAGGCAGATGAGCTTCGGGCCTGGATCAGTACATGGGACTATGATGTTCTGGCCATTACACAGATTTGGCTGAGAGAGATATAGGACTGGCTGTTGAACGTTCTAGGGTTTTTATTGTTTTAGATGAAATAGAGAGAAAGCTAAAGGAGGTGGAGGAATTGCATTAGTAATCGGGGGGTATGTTCCACTCAGAGAAGACATGCTGGAGGGCTCATCCACTGCGGCAATATGGGTAGAACTCAAAAATAAGTTGGGTGCAATCACTCTGATTGCGTTATATTATAGGCTTCCCAGCAGCCACTGAGAGATTGAGGAACAAATATGTGGGTAGATTATGGAAAGATGCAACAACAACAGAGTTGTTACAGTAGCTGACTTTAACTTTCCCAGTATTGACTGGGACTCCCTTAGAGCTAAGTGCGAATTTAAGTGCATCCAAGAGAGTTTCTTGAAACAGTATGTGGATAGTATAACTAGAGGAGGTGCCATACTGTATCTTGTATTGGCTAATGAGACTAGCCAGGTGACTGACCTTTGTGGGAGAGCATTTTGGGTAACAGTGATCACAACTCCTTAAGGTTTTTAAGATAGCTATGAACAGGGATAAGTCAGGATCTTGCGGGAAGAGCTGAAAATGTGTTGCTGGAAAAGCGCAGCAGGTCAGGCAGCATCCAGGGAACAGGAGAATCGACGTTTCGGGCATAAGCCCTTCTTCAGGAATATTCCCACATTCCTGAAGAAGGGCTTATGCCCGAAACGTCGATGCTGATCTCCAGCATCTGCAGTCCTCACTTTCTCCTCTTGCGGGAAGATACGAGATTGGGGAAGGGCAAATAACATCAGCATTAGGCAGGAACTAAGGAGTATTAATTGGGAGCAGCCGTTATCAGACAAGTCCAAATTTGACATGTGGGACTTGTTCAAAGATCTGGAGAGAGTTCAAGATCAGCATATTCCCATAAGGAGGAAGGATAACAAGGTAAGGGACCCTTGGTTAATGAGGGAAGTTGTGAATTTAGTCAAAAAGGAAAAAGAAGCAAATATAAAGTTTAGGAAGCTAAAATCAGACAGGGCCCATGTGGAATATAATGAAAACAGGAAAGTACTCAAGCAAGAAATTAGGAGAGCAAGAAGGGGCCATGAAATGACCTTGGCCAATAGGGTTAAAGAGAATCCCGAGGCATTCTGTAGATACATTACAAACAAGATGATAACTAGGGAGAAGGTAAAGAAGATTCCAAGATAAAGAAGGGAACTTATGTTTGGAGGCAGAGAATGTTGTGAGATCATAAATGAGTAGTTTGTGTCAGTATTCACCCAGGCAGAGGATATGGAAGATAATGAGATTCAGCAGAAACTGAAACACTTGATCAGCGGATCCAGACACTCTATACAATCAACACAGGAATTCTTGGACATCATCAGAAATATACACATAGACAAGGAAGAAACCATGGTCTCATTCGACGTAACAGCATTGTTCACGTCTATTGACAAAGCCCTAGCCAGAGAAACAATAGCCAACCTGCTGAACAGACAGAACAGACAACAGGA
>NC_057728.1:54347259-54365762 GCF_004010195.1 Chiloscyllium plagiosum
GACCTAGAAACTATTCTCGATTGTCAGGAAAACCCATCTGGTCCACTAATGATCTTTAGGGAAGGAAGCATGGCACTCATCCACAAACTCCATCAACAAACACATAGACCTGGACCCAATATACCGGCCACTACAGCGGACAGCTGAAACTGACAACCGGAAGCGGCAGGGACAGGCCACTATAAATGCCGGAGGAAAAACCACAGAAGCGCTTCACAGGAGGCTCCCAAGCACTGAGGATGTCACCTAGACAGGGGACGAAACGTCTGCAACAAAAACTTCCAGCTCGGCGAACAGAACCACAGCGATAATGAGATTTGTGTGGAGCATGCTAATATGCTAGAGAATTTTGAGATCAAGAAAGAAGTGGTGTTGGATCTTTTGAAGACCATCAAGGTGGATAACTTTCCAGGGCCCAATGGTATCAACCCCAGGGTTTGAGAGAGGCAAGAGAGGAGATTGATGGGAAATTGACCAAGATCTTTGAATCCTCACTAACCACTGGAGAGGTCCCAGAGGACTGGCAGGTAGCTAACGTTGTTCCTCTGTTCAAGAAGGGAAATAGGGATAATCTAGAAAACTATAGACCAGTGAATCTCACATCAGTGGTTGGGAAGCTGTTGGAGAGAATTCTTAGGGATAGGATTTATGTGCATTTGGAAAAGAATGGCCTAATTAGGGACAGTCAGTATGGCTTTGTGCAGGGCAGATCATGCCTTACTAACTTGATAGAATTTTTCAAGGAGGTGACGAAGGTGATCAATAAGGGTAGAGCAGTGAATGTTGCTTACGTGGATTTTGGTAAGGCTTTCAACAAGGTCCCTAATGGTAGACTCATTCAGAAGATTAAGGTGCATGGGATCCACAGTGGCTTGGCCGCATTCAGAACTGATTTGCCCAAAGATGACAGAGGGTAGTGGTTTTTCTGGCTGGAGGTCTATGAATAGTGGTGTTACTCCAAGATCTATACTTCTGCTGTTTGCGATACATACCAATGACTTCGATAAAAATGTAAATGGGTGGGTCAGTAAGTTTTGCAGACGATGCAAAGATCAGTGGAGTTGTGGATAGCTTAGAAGGTTGTCAAAGGATACAACGGGATATAGATCATTTGCAGATGTGAGTGGAGAAATGGCAGGTGGAGTTTAATCCAGGTAAGTGTGAAGTGCGGCACTTTGGAAGATCAAATGTCAAGAAAAAACATACAGTTAAATGGCAGGACCCTGAACAGCATTGATGTACAGAAGGATCTTGGGGTTCAGGTTCCTAGTTCCCTGGAAGTAGCCAAGCAGGTAGATAGGGTGATAAAGAAGGCTTATAGCATGCTTGCCTTCATTTATTGGGGAATTTAGTACAAGAGTCAGGATGTCATGTTGCATCTTTATCAGACTTTGGTTATGCCACACTTAGAGTACTGTGCTCAATTCTGGTTGCCATATTACAGGAAGGATGTGGAGGCGTTGGAGAATGTGCAGAAGAGGTTTACCAGGATGCTGCCTGGATTAGAGAGCTATAAGGAAGGCTAGAAAAACTCGTGTTGTTTTCTCTTGAGCAGCAGAGGCTGAGGGGAGGCTTGATAGACGTCTATAATATTATCAGATGCGTAGATAGGGTGGATGGTCAGATCCTTTTCCCAGAGGTAAAATGTCTAATACTAAGGGGCATGCATTTAAGGTTAGAGGGGGAGAGTTCAAAGGAGACATGAGGGGCCGGTTTTTTTTTTAGAGAGTGGTAGGTGTCTGGAACTTTACTGCTCGGAGTAGTGATGGAGGCAGATACAATAGAGGGATTTAAGGGACCACTAGCTAAGCATGTGAATATATCTTGAGAGTTCTTATACTCCACAACCACCTGATGAAGGAGCAATACTCCAAAAGCTTAGTGCTTCCAAATAAACCTGTTGGACTATAACCTGATGTTGTGTGATTTTTAACTTTGTACACCCCAGTCCAACACCGGCATCTCCAAATCACGAAAATGCAAGGTATGGAGGGATATGAACCAAGGGCAGACAGGAAGGGATTTGTTTCATTTGGCGTCATGGTCGGCACAAAATCGTGGGCCGAAGGGCCCGTTCCTGTACAGTACAGTTCCATTTATAACATGATGCAAGTGCAGATTCCCATAATGTCAAATCAATCTAGTATCTTTGCTTTTATTTTTCATTAGAAGGAATGTTAGTGCTGCTGGAGTCTGGAAACTATTCTTGCACAACCTTTAGCAACCTCACATTAAATTTGTTGTGGTAGTCTCAAAGCAGTCTTTTTGAGGGACACAACTTTACTTTGAGTTTGTCAGTGCCTTTATGTGACCTTTGTAAAGATGGCAGGAGGTGTTTCCTGGACACACGAGAAGCTGTGTACTACAGGAAAAGCTCTTCAATAGTTTGGAAGAGTGTGCAAACTTCAGTGATAGCTACAAACCTGGAAAACAAAGTGACAACTAGCACATTGCAAGTAGTAAATTAAGGATAAATGCAAAGATATGATCTACCTTGCAGTATCCTGGAGCCTGGAAGCTGTCCCTGCACAGCCTTCTAGTACCCCAGATTAAATTTGATAGATTTGTTGCGGTAGTCACTAGAGGTCTCTTTGAGGGAAGAAAATGGGCATCCAGCAACTTTATTTTGAGTTTGTCAGTGAATCTCCAAAGTAATAGCCGTTACCAATGTTTTACATAGTAAGAGTAAAGATGCAAGGCAATATAGTTTGTGCACTTTCTCTTTAAGTGCAGGACGTGAGTTAACATTTTAGTACTGACTGGTCAGAGGTGCAATCTTTAGGGTGTGACATTAAACTGAGACGCTATCTGCCATCTTGGGTGGATGCAAAAAGATCTTTTGCCACTATTTTAAAAACTGGCAAAGGAATATTTACAATGGTTTATCCTGCAATAAATGTAATTATGTCAAAATTGAGCAGTTTTAATGAAATAAATCGGAAGGTCTATTTTCACCATATGATTAATGACTAATAACTGAGGGTAAATCATCAGTGTGGGAAAGGTTACAAGACCGGACTCCTTCGGAGTGCTGGCAGAAGGAGTTTACTAACAGAAATAATAGTGAAGGCAGCATCAACAAAGCTTTAAAATTTGTGGAAGAGAAATTTGAAAGGATGTGTTTGAAGTGTGTTTATTTTATGAGGCTCATGATCACAGTTGGCTAATATATGGAGTTGACAATTTATAGCAGTTTTCTTATTGTTTGTTGGGCTTTTTTAAGCAGCAGTTTAGATTTGGTCTATTAGTTATTTAGACAAAGAAAGCTTTATTGTGGTGGACAGAATAGAGTGTTCAGTTCATCCAGAGATCGATGTCATTAAGAGTTCTTAACGCCTGGCGGAGTCATCCATGACAGTAATATTGGAGAGTGGAACCAGACAAAATGCAATCCCAGTCCTCAACAGCAATTCAGGCTGAAGTTGTGATATCAGCAACTATGATGGTGGATGAGGGCTATCGAGTAGGGAGATCCCCAGGCATCAAGGCTTCCTTGCCATTGGAACTGGATCTACTTTCAGTCAAGGACCATGTTGTCTGTAAATATGTAGCAGCATTCCAAAAGTTAAGATGTTCTGCACAATTCATCCTCCCATACCTCAGTGGATGATGACACTGTTAGTGATTGAATCATCATGGTCTGCATTCAAAGGAAGTATAAACCCCTGAGAAGTGAGAGTGCTTGGGAGAAGCAGAAGTGATTGTTTTGAAATAGTAGAGCACTCGCCCCTGATCTTGTGCAGTCTTTGGTTGGTAACAGCCTTTGCTCTTCCCTCAGGCTGTTGCAGAAAATGGTGGCTTCTTACCCTCGATCTTCTTGCTCCTCATATCTCCTCAGCTATCCCTGTTGATATGCCTTATTTTGGAAGGTTGGAAATCTATGCTGTGTCAGTCACCTAAAGGATGGCACAGTGGCTCAGTGGTTAGCACTGCTGCCTCACAGCACCAGGGTCCCAGGTTCGATTCCAGCCTCGGGTGACTGTGTGGAGTTTGCACATTCACCCAGTGTCTGCACGGATTTCCTTCCACAATCCATAGGTGTGCAGGTCAGGTGAATTGGCCGTGCTAAATTGCTCATAATGTTAGGTGCATTAGTGAGAGGGAAATGGGACTGGGTGGTTTACTCTTCGACGGGTTGGTGTGGACTTGTTGGGCCGAAGGGCCTGTTTCCACACTGTAGGGAATCTAATCTAAACCCTCTTAGCCATTGTCATGGGTAGCTACTCATGAGATCAGGCTGACCATTGTCCCTTTGCCCACCTGCATTCAAAGGTTAGTTTTCACTCTTTCGAAGGCCAAAACCTCCTTATTTGCCTAAACATTGCATTTATAATAGGATAGTATGATGGCTGATAAATCTTTTGTTACTTATACAAGGCTAGTTACTACTGTAACACCAGTTAAGTGAAGTCTCATGCTACACAGAAAATATTAAATACAGTTTTAAAGGGGACCCCAGTTTCCAATAGGTGTTATGCTTATGGTATTTTCTAAACAACAGATGAGAGGAAATAAATCAGAGGGATAATCAAGCTATTCAGACCAAAACAAGGCATACTTTATGGTGATCTTACACAACATTGTTTTAACATTCCAAAAGGGAGACATTTAGTTTAATATGAATGTGATGAAGATCATAACGAGCAAATGTTAGAATATGTCCAATGTCATGCAAATCCATAGATATTAGAGTCCTGAAAGGTTTTGCTGAGAAAAAGGATTTGTGTCTCATTCATCAGGGCAAGTGCAAGAATACCAAATCTCAAGGGGAACAATAATTCACACTGCATGAGAAACAGCACTGATTTGTTGGCAAGTGGGCTGTGTTCAATGCATTGACTCAACAGAGTATACTTGCCACCCAGTCATGCAGTATACTTTGCTTTTCCCTTTGTATTGCAGTCATCAGGACTGACTTAAGAGTTTCAACAGTACTCAAGTTCTATACTACCATGAAAAGTTCATCCCACAGGCGACTGACTGTGTGGAGTTTGCGCATTCTCCCCGTGTCTGGATGGGTTGCTCTTCGGTGGGTCGGTGTGGACTTGTTGGGCCGAAGGGCCTGTTTCCACACTGTAAGTAATCTAATTTAATAATCTTATATTAAGTAAATATTTTTATAATTGAGCAGATAGGAGCCATTTTCAAAACCTGTACATTTCCTACTTACAGAAGATAAATATTCTTTGAATATTCATTGTTGTCATAAGCATAAGTTGCAGTTAAATCTCTATTATTTTACTTCATGGATTTCCATTTATTTTATAAGTTCATTGACCTTGTTAAGTCAACAGACAGGGAATATTGTTGAAACTCACTCTGTTGCTGCTAGCCTTACTCAGAACATGACGAAAGAAATCCAGAGCTAGTATCTCTTACCACCTCACACTGCAGTGACATAAAGGAGCTTGAATCCTTATTGCACTTTCCATAATTGCATAGGTTTGCAAAGCCTTGCTGGCCAATAAAACACTCCTGAATTGAAATCTCGGTTGTAACATAGAGAAATGTGCTCATTTCCATGCAGCCAAGGCCTCTCAAACAGTACTGAAACAGTTTAGGTGGTGTGTTTAAGTGATGAATATTGATCAGGACGTGGGGAGAACCATTTTGCTGTTCAGATAGTACTATAGGATTTTATAATGTCCAAAGCTACTTGGTTTACCATCCCATCTGAAAGACAAGATCCCAATGACAGTATCGAGCAATTCAGTACTGTATTTAAATACCAGATAAATTAGTTGTTTTAGAATAGATCTGATTGTATAATGGTAACATCCCTACCTCTGTGCCAGAAGTTCTGGGTTTTAGTACCATTTCTGGATTTGATGTTCGCAAAATGTGCATTCATAAAGTGGCCCGAGTGTCGGCCTATAAATCCTATCAATACAGCTGATGACAAGAGGTATGAGTAGAAAGGTTTCTTGGACAGACATCCTACAGAAACCAATGGCAAACCACTGTTAGGTTTGCCAAACATAACCATGAACAACCCAATGGAAGTCCGTGGTCACTAATGCTCTCATAGAGCTGGTACCTGAAAAGAGAAAATATAATCTGGAATTGCCTTCAAGATCCTCACCTCTGAGTCAGAGCTATCTCTGTGCCATAGCTGCCATCTTAAACATGTTTAACTATCTAAATCTAGATATTGCCACGAGTGGATTGACTCTTGCAAATGAACTCGGGATATTAATTTATTGACATGATTAGGAGATAGCCAGTCAAATTTGTCAAAATACAGTCAAAGCTGATCAAGGACCCTGAATTCAGTTCTTTTTGTAAAACTGGACTGCACATTTTTCAGTTTGCTAAAAAGTTATTCTTGCTCAGCAACAAATGTTAAAACAGCAAAACAGAAATTGCTGGAGTAATGCAGCAGCTCTGGCAGCATCTGTCCAATGATCCTTCATCAGAACTGTGCTGTTCTGAAGCATTAGCTCAACATGTTAACTCTGTGCTCTCTCCACAGATACTGCCAGACCTGCTGAGTTTCTCCAGCAATTTCTGTTTTAGCATCTGCAATTCTTTGTTTTATTTTGACTTTTAAACAGCATTGCAGTAACTCAAAAGTAAAGATATAAAAAAATGAGTTTTTGAAAGCAATATTTAAGGTCTGTAAGTAGAACATAGAAGAATACAGCGCAGTACAGGCCCTTCGGCCCTCGATGTTGCGCCGATCCAAGCCCACCTAACCTACACTAGCCCACTATCCTCCATATGCCTATCCAATGCCCACTTAAATGCCCATAATGAGGGAGAGTCCACCACTGCTACTGGCAGGGCATTCCATGAACTCACGACTCGCTGAGTAAAGAACCTATCCCTAACATCTGTCCTATACCTACCACCCCTTAATTTAAAGCTATGCCCCCTTGTAATAGCTGACTCCATACGTGGAAAAAGATTCTCACTGTCGACCTTATCTAAACCCCTAATTATCTTGTAGACTATTAACATAGCATTCATTACGAGTGCTATTTCAGTTAAAATCCTAACTTAGGTGTACTCTTCTTTTGATTAATAATAAGTTGTAATTTTTTTTCAGTCCCTGCCACAAACTCATTACAGTAGACAGCCCAGATAACATAGACTTTGGCTTTAAGCTCAAAGAAAAATAGACCTATTGCCAGTTTCCAATTGTGTATGCAACTGGAAAAGAAAGATTTACTATGTGCACATGTCTGAAAATATCGTTGTGAATTTGTAACTTGTAGTTTCTTACTCTTAAACTATTGAGCTAGTTTGATATTCCTTTGTTTGCAACTTATTTGTCTCATTCCCGAATATATGGGTCCGGGTCTCTTGCTCTCATCAGAAGTTCATTGATCTAGTGTATGAAATATTCTTAAATGGAAATCTGGAGATCTGTTTGTTTTCTCTTCCTTCCAATTTCTCAGGAGACAATAGTGTCAATATTGCCTGGTACAAAACAACAAGCTGTTTAAACTTTAACTTGGACGAAAAGATTAATTGTCATATGGTAGAAACAGCAACAAAAAGCTGGACTATGAAATATGGAGGGATGTGTTCATTTCTGGCAATCAAACTTTCGGAAAGGTGTTAAGAGCTTGGAGAGGGTATAAGAGATTTGTTGGAAAGGTTTTCATGGATGAGACCCTTCAGTTGTATGGGGAGATTGGAGAAGTTGAGGTTCTCTTTCATAAAGCTGAGAAGGTTCATGGGAAATTTGATGAAGCTGTTTAAAAATGTTGTTTCAGAAGAATAAAAGACTCTGTTTCTTAAGACAGGAGAGTCAGTAATCAGAGATCCCTGAAGCATCAGAGGCTTAGAGGTGAGCTTAGCGGTTTATAAAGTCATCATGAGGAGCATGGATAGGGTAAATAGAAAAGGTCTTTTCCCAGGGGTGAGGGAATCCAAAACTGGAGGGCATAGGTTTAGGGTGAGAGGGGAAAGATATAAAAGGGACCTAAGGGGCAACTTTCCACACAGAGGGTGGGACCTATGTTGAGTTAGTTGCCAGACGAAGTGGTGGAAGATGATACAATTACAACATTTTTAAAAAGGTATCTGGATGGGTACATGAATAAGAAGGGTTTAGAGGGATATGGACCAAATGCTGGCAAATTGGACTAGATTAATTTAGGGTATCTGGTCGGCATGGACAAGTTGGACTGAAGGGTCTGTTTCCGTACTGAATATCTCTATAACTCTACGACACCATTTTAAAATGAGACTTGAGAGAATTTTTTGTAAACACAGCTGGTTGTTGTGACCTGAAATGCACTGCCTGAAAGCAGTTCAATAGACATCTCCAAAAGAGACTTGGATCAGAATTTGTAGAGGGGGAAAAAAAGTCATACAGCCAAATCTTTGTGCATCATTCCCTAAGCAAGTCCTTAACATTTTCATGTGTTGACAGCCCTGCCAACCTTGTGTTAGGAAGTATGTCAATTACTGGACTCTAATTTTACCTTTCTACTTCATGCGACATCATTAAATGGTTCATTAGATCAATGTGGGTGTAGAGAAACCTTTGTGATGAAATCTAGTGTCAAAAACAGCAGGTTATATTTACTTAGAAAATGTTCCATGGCATTTTACCCAGAGGACTGGTAATGTAGAAGAGGTTGTAGAGGTATGATGGGGCCAAGCATTGAAGATCAGAATTTTACACTTGATATAGGAAACCAGCATTGGTCAGTGAGGATCAGATATATCAGAATTTCTAGACAGCACCCTGCAGAAGCCAATAGCAAGCCCCTATTGGATTTGTTAAGCATAATCATGGACCAACCGAATGACAGTCTGCGGTCACTAATGCTCTCTTAGAGCTGGTACCTGAAGAGAGAAAGGGGCATAATCTGGAATGGCCCTCAAGATCATCACCTCTGAGTCAGAATCGAGAGTGGGTTTTAGGACAGGTCAGATTCAGAAGCAATTAAGAGGATAAGAGACTGGCAAAGAGGGTCTTGGAGAACTTGAGCTGAGGTGTGTCCTACCAGCCACTCAGTGATCTATCACTAATTTTTGTAGACTTTTAAGCACTATTATAATATTTTTGTATCTTTTCTTCCAACCAGTTACAGCCAGAAACTTCCTTTGCATCAATCTGGTTTGAATTTAAACTCTGGTCCCTACCAACACTTATTTCAATAATGAGACTGTTATTTGTCGATGTCATTGGTTTCTTGTCAGCATTGGTGAAAGATTAGTAGGGTAAAGTTCCAATGGGTGCTTTAGTTTCCCCTGAGTACAAACACTTAGAGTTCTTAAGTTCCTGATTAGATGTTGAAAACCACACCAAATAATCACTCACTAAAATAATGCCCTAGAGTTAACCACAGCTTTATTCTGTCCCTTAATAAATGTCTGCTAATGCATTACTTCATCTACAGTAAATGTCCAGGTCATTAAGTACTGTATTACATTTTGTCTCCAGACAGTGTCGATCTTAGAACAGCGCTTGACGATGACTGAAGACAAACTTCAGGAGTGTCTAGGCAATCAACAGACTGTGCAACAAGTAACGTCATCTTAGTTAATGAAAAAAGACTGATTTTTTTTTGGAGTTTGGATTTTCTACATTTATTCTTTGGTCATACTGCATCATTGGTCATTGATTGGACATTGTGTTAAATGGGAAGAATCAACAATTAGTTCTTCAAGTAAAAAGGTACAACATATTGCACTCCGATGTAATTGGATTCTGGCACTGAAATGGTAAAATTGCTGCTACCAAACTTCCCCACATCTACTTTGTGTGTATGAGACATGTCTATTCCATTTTCTTTTGCATATACTCTTTTACAATTGACTATTTCACACACCATTCAAGTGGAATAAATTGGACATCTGAGCATTTTTCTATCATGAACATTCTCCTTTGTGTAATGTGGACTAATTCCTTCATATATCATATGATGTGTACAATTCTGTCTGCACTCTGAGGCACATAATCAGGGTGGTGGCTAAAGTTATACTGAATGTGGATTATCTTTCATGTGACTCTGTAACTACTTAAAACTGTCGCTTTGAATTTGCATTGATTCCAAATTCAGATTGACTTGAGTTCACTGCCATAAGGTGGTACTTCCTCTATGTAACACATGCTTTTTAATGTAACTTTTTATAATAATAAAACTCTATCCATTAAATTTGAGGATGCAAAATTTTTAAAGAAAAATATTTTCAACTTGTATTTGAATTATCGTGACATTGTTAATTGGTCCATACTAATCAGCTGTGGCTTAATGGCAGCATTCTCATTGGCTTCTAGTATCCCAGTTGCTTGATTATGGGATTTAGTGACATCAACTGACACTCCTTTGAGGAAGCTTTATTTTGTTTGTAGTTAGGTCTTAAACGTATTTATAGCTTTAGTGCAACCTGCACAGAGACATCTGTTTCCCTGGAGTAATCAGGAACCTCTTAATATTTTCCCTAGAATGTTAGAAATGTTAGAACTTGCACCATAATTAATTTAAGGAGTGATATTTTAAGACAGGACCCAATTCAAAGGCAAAATACTGTACTTGCTGGAAATCTGAAGCATCAACACAAAAGTTAGGTGACTTGGCCATGCTAAATTGCCCATTGTATTAGGTGCATTAGTCAGGGGTAAATATAGGATAGGGGAATGGGTCTGTGTGGGTTACTCTTTGGAGGGTCAGTGTGGACTTGTTGGGCCAAATGGCCTGTTTCCATACTTTAGGGAATCTAATCTAAAATACTGGAAACAGCTGGCAAGCCAAGTTTCATCTGTAGAAAGAGAAACTGAGTTAATGTTTCAAGTCTGACTTTTCAGGTGTAGCAGGTTTTATGGAAGTACAGAGCAAAAAGGGTTTTTTGGGTGTAATGGAAGTGTGGACAAGGCTGTCGCAGAGATGACAGTTGTGAAGGTGTATTCTGCGGGTGTTATGTCAATCCATAATGACAATTAACACCAGCAACAACCCTTAAATTATTAAAGTGTAAATAAAAACAAAGTGACTTCAGATACTGGAAATCTAAAACAAAATTCATGTGCTCAAATAGTGAATATATCTGGTCATATTCATGGTGACAATGAGTTAATATTTTTTAGTGGACCCTTCATCACAGCTGTTTTAACACATTCTGGTGGTTAACTGCAAAAAAACACAACTGTCTTCAAAAAAAAAGTTATCGTGACATTTTGACACATTTCTATTGATAAATTGCCACACAAATGCAAGCACTATTTTCAATGAGTCAATGAGGAGGACTTGCGCTTTAATGATAAGCCCTCTGGAGAAATTATTTTTCTGTTTCTAGTTTTTGATTAAGCATTGCAAGAAAGTGACTAAAGGTTTCCTGTTTACTGACCCCCTGATAAATGTCAAACAGGTTTACAAGTTCTGGAAAACCTAAGCTTCTGTGTAGTGAGCAAAGGAGCTCTGAATCTATTTCGGCGTGTTAGGACATGAGATACAGGACTTAACTTGCCAAGCTTCCAGCCTGTGATTTTCCACCCCATTTTGTGAAAGGGCAGGAAATTGTTCTTTGAGGGCAGGATGCCAGGATAGGGAGGCAGTGAAGTGTAATATCCCAGCTAAGATTTCTAAATCGAGTGAAATAAAACTATTTGCATGTTGTCTTATCACATTACTTCCTGACTGAGGGTGTGAGCTTTACAACATTTAGACACAGGCACCGACATGTGCCTCATCACGATATGTAAGCAGATTTCTGAGAACAAGGTTTGGTCATTATTCGCAGTGAAGTCTTAAGCACGTTTTTTTAAAAACACATTTACACCCCTTGAGTAATGGCTTGCACATCCTTGGGACATTCCAAAGCAGTTCTCTTTGTTGTTTGCGCTTCTGTTAAGTGTTTATAGGTTTTCTATACATCTACGGTCAACAATAACCAGTCACAGGCAGGGGAGATTCTGGATTAGTGGTGCTGGAAAAGCACAGCAGTTCAGGCAGCATCCGAGGAGCAGGAAAATCAGGCAAAAGCCCTTCATCGGGAATACAACATCGATTTTCCTGCTCCTCGGATGCTGCCTGAACTGCTGTGCTTTTCCAGCACCACTAATCCATAATCTGGTTTCCAGCATCTGCAGTCATTGTTTTTAACAAGCAGGGGAGAGACAATCCATGATTTTTTTTACCATATAGTCAAGTTCCTGTGCAAGCAACCACCTCAAAACTAGAGTAGTACTCTGCTCAGGGAGAAAGTGAGGACTGCAGGTGTTGGAGATCAGAGTCAAAAAGTGTGACGCTAGAAAAGCACAGCCAGTTAGACAGCATCCAAGGAGCAGGAGAGTCAACGTTTCAAGCATTAGCCCTTCATCAGGAATGTGAATCAGGACATTCCTGATGAAGAGTTAATGCTTGAAACATTGACTTTCCTACTTCTCGGATGCTGCCTCACCAGCAGTGCTTTTCCAGCGCCACACGTTTTGACTCTACTACTCTGCTCAGAATGTGTCATTTTCTGATTATGCCCTCAGTCTGGACAGATTGAAGAGTTTGCTATCTGACCTAGCATTGTGTGCTCCGACATATCGCCAAGCACTGGAGAAGGACCATGAGCCAACCTTTATAGGATTTTTTTTAAGTCTAATGGCACAAAAGATGGTCCAACAGCAGTTTCCTGTCCTAAACCACTATCGAGGTGCTAATGATTGAAAACCATTTCAGCTGTGCAGGATGTCTTGTTTGTATGTTGATTTACAAAGCAACTGCTTTATTTGCATGTCTGCAGCAGGAAATTCCCATGTTGGGAGCTGACGTGCTTTAGGAACAATTCAGCACTCCTAATGGTTCCTTGTGTCTCTCTAACTTATTATACATTCACTGTCCTTGCATGATTGAGTTGTAGAGAGTTAGTCATGAGTAATGTGCATGGGATAGCCTTTGTCTCCAAGAAACCAGCTTCGGATTATTCCTAAATCTGTGACAGTAGGACAACAACTGTCTGGTGGAAAACCTCTGTTGCCTCCCTGAATGAATGGCACAGCACCCCTAAGCACAAACACAAACAATTCATAACACTGCTACTAATTTTGCCGAAGCAGAAATAAGTGATATGCAACTCCCCTATATGTCAGTAGTTGACCCTTTAAACTTCCTTTGTGGGTGAGTGTCCTTGTGCTGTTGACTATCTTAGGAATTATGAATGATTAGCATGAGCATTCAGTGCACATACCACACCACATTGAATGGTACGTTGGCATCAGATCAGCCTGATTGGCTCTTTGATGTAGGAATGGCATGGCACATGTGGACTAATGCCTTTCACACCATGGAGCACAGAAGCATCATTATAAGTCTCTGGGCCTGTAATCACATGGCCAGAATGTTGGCAGTTCACCTGTCAGACCAGGAATGTTGTGATTTGTCTGCTTGTAGTCTTGTTGACAAAAAAGTCATGTGGAGGAGCTGGTGTTGGACTGGAGAGGACAACATTAAAAATCTCACAACACCAGGGTATAGTCCAACAGATTCATTTGGAAGCACTAGTTTTCAGAGCAACATGTGCTTCCAAATAAACCTGTTGGACTATAACCGGGTGTTGACTTTTAACGTTGACCAGAAAGTGAAACTGATCTTCAGCTTGTCATTTGCCAACCTATGTTACACTTCATTCAGGTGAAAACCAGGCTTGCAGTTCACAGTCACTGACTGAGGTGACACCTTGAAGACTTATACCGCTCCCAGTTTACAAATCATTGTGTTCTCGTGGGTTTTTAAAAATTCATTCACAGGATGGGGGCATTGCTGGCTAGGCCAACCCTTATTGCTCATTCCTAATTGCCCAGAGGGCAGTTAAGAGTCCAAAGTATTGCTGTGGGTCTGGAGTCACATGTAGGTCAAACCAGGTAAGGATGGCAGTTTCCTTCCCTAAAGTGCATTAGTGAACCAGATGGGTTTTTTTCCAATAATCCAAAGTCACCTTTCGACTCTTAATTCCAGATTTTTATTGGATTCAAACTCCACCATCAGCGATAGCAGGATTCGAATCCAGGTCCCCAATACATCACCTGGGTCTCTGGATTAACAGTCCAGTGATGATAACACTAGACCATCACCTCCCTCGATGTATCTTTGCAACTGAAGATTCAGAAGCAAATCCTTTTTCCACTGTATCAGTGCTTTAATGTCTTCCACTTGGACCATGTTCATCTAGTGTTAGGATAAAGCTGCCTTCACATCATTGATAAGAGAGGTTTCTGTGATATATTAATGCGCTGGAAAGGGTTGTTGTCAGTCACCAGAAATCTCTCCTGCTCCTGCCGCCTGGCATAGGCATATTACAAGGATGAGCAGATGGATTATTGACTCACTTTGGCCACGTCATGAACATTTCCTTCATAGCCAACAGGCCGTGGATTGGGGCTTGAATCTGGAGCCTTGGCTCAGTTGTAGGGGTGTCACTGACCGTATTACAAGACTCCTACCCTCAGACGTCCAATGTCAGCATAATGCTTCTTCTCTATAATCCTTCCCATTTTGTACAGTCCAGCCATGATCCCAGTCTCTGATGCAATAGGTGGGACTTCCCCTTTCTATTCTGTTCATTCTGAGCACTTTAATACTCACCAACAGTAGCTGTCTCAATCCTGGGAAGTTTTTCTTTTTGGCAGTCTGCCTTTCAGACTTCACAGTGCTTCTCCAAAGCTATATATAGTTTGGACAGTAAATAATTATATGGTCATGTAACTTAATACATCAAAATAGAACAGTTCCTTGAGTCTGAGTTTTATTTTAGGAATATTGGAACAGGGTAGTGAGCCATTCCGTCCCTTAATCCTGTCTTGTCATCCCATTGGATATTACCTTTATTCCAAATACCTGGCTTAGGTTCCCGTTGAGTAAGGGTATTAACAGTTTTAACGTTTTTTTGACATATTAAATTGTCTGCCAGCCTTTAGAGCTTTTTTGAAGGAAAAAGTTCCAGGTTTCCACTGCCCTTTGCGTTAGAGGTGCTTTCTGACATCATCTGTAAACAGCCTGGTTCTAATTTTAAGGCAATGCCCCTTGTTCTAGACTGTCTGCTTACCCCATCTCCACAGAGAAAATAGTTTCTCTCTCTTACAACCTTTCAAATCCTTTAATCATCATTGACGTCTCAATTAGATCATCATTTAATCTTCTTTACTCAAGGGAACACAGGTCAAGTCTGTCCAACCTGTCACCGTTAAATAAACTACTTTAATAAGAATCATGGAATAAATACAGCACAGAGGGAGGCAATTCAGCCCATCGTGTCTGTGCTAGCTCAAGCACAATCTTTCCCTGTCACTCTGCTCTCACGAAGTGCTTATTCAATCCCCTTTGAAAGACACATGCCTCCACTATGTTTGCCCCATAATCATTTTGCAAGCCATGCCAGAAAACTAAATGCTCATAACTGTATTTAAAAACGGAAAGTAAACATCTGTCAGATCTACTGGAGAATCTTCATACAAAACCAGAAGTTCCAAGACAATATTTACACTAACTGTGTTTTTCACAGTTGTATAAGTTAAAGTCAGTATTCTGTCCAGCATCAGAAAAAGAATCCCTACCTTTTCATTTGTTGGTGTTAGTAGAGCTTTTGGTAAATTGATTTCAGCTGGCCAAACGCCAAGTCTCTCGCTAAGACATGGACTACATTTTGAACTTAGCCGTCTGCCAGCCCAATTACCTCATGTGGCAGTCTGAGCCAGCAAGCAGACACGGACTAGCTGGGGAGCCATGAATAAAACGTATTGCTACTCATTAGCACTAAAGCTCGGCTCACATTATTGGCTGTAAGTTTATGATCTTAAAGGTGGTGTAAAACCCAATCATAATGAGTACACTGGAAGAATAAATTGAGGTCCATTGATTTTTTTTTATGTAGTCCCAGTGGCTATAAAAAAAAGTAATGAAAAACAGGAGAATTGTTCTACTGCTAACAAAATTACAGGTTGAGGGTTCTTCTCCCAGTTTAGAGACTGGAACACTAAAGTCTGGGTTGACCATTGTGGTACTGGGGGAATGCTACCACTGTCAGTGTTAGCAGCTTTCAGGTGCAGCATTAAGCCAAAGCCCTAACCTGCTTTGGCAGGTGAATGTCAAAGTTCCCACGATACTATTTCAAAGAAGAGCAGCAGTCTGTTACACCCACTATAGTCGACCCAGTGTTGACTTAGCATCTCATTCAAGAGTTGGAATTGTGACAGTACAGCACTCCCTCATGTCACACGGAAAGTACCAGGAGAACTTGGGACTGACACATCACTGTTCTGCCATTCTCACACTCTGAACACTTAATCTGCATTATCAACACCCTTTCTTCCCCGGCACTCCAAACTCCCATATCCCCCACTATTTTATAAATGCTGTTCCCCCCCCCCCCACACTTTATGTCAGCTCTGCTGAAGAGCAATCTAGACTCAAAATGTTAGCTTGCTCTCTCTCCATGGATGCTGTTTGACCTGCTGTAATTGCCAGCATTTTGTTGTTTTTAGTTGGGACTCTGCAAACTTCTGTTTCGCAGGAAACAGAACTAGCTCTGAGACAAGCTAGTAGCTAACGGAATTAAGACGGTCAGAATTCGAGAAGGGTAATCTGTTTTAAGTGAAGTTAGTTGAGGAATAAATATTGGGTCAAGACACTTTGGCTTACTCTGATTCAATAAACTACAGAACAAATTACAACTCAAGTTATCGATCTGCCTTGTGGATTACATAAAATGGGTCTCGTTTCAAAAATGATGCATGAAAGGATTTGAATCTTTAACCTTTTTTCCAAAATGTGTTTTGGTCTTGAAATTCTCACGTAATTCCTTGACAGAATTTTATTGTTGTCAGAATGTCGACAGATTTTCTGCTTTCAAGGCCTGGGAAATTTCTGACTACAATGGGCCTGAAGGACACTCTCTTGTGTGTAAAAAGAAAATGTGTAATGCTATATTCTCTCAAATGAAAAACACCCACTATCAAAGTTCACCCAAAGCTCTTCCAATAGTGTTCTTTGTGACATTAAGAATGTGTATTCTGTATGTCATCTATCACTGCAGGAATTCCAAAACTTCTAAGATTATTTCTCAAACAATGGTTACCCAAATCTTTGACCAACATAGCCTTTTTCCTTGCCTGCTGTTCCATTTTTACACAGTACTCGGTTTCTCTTCTTTGTACCTACACTCAACTGTTTCCAACACCTTTACAATAAGGTCCTTAAACCTGTAGTTTAAGCAGGATGCAGTTTACAGAGTCATAGAGTCATACAGCATGGAAACAGACCTTTCAGCACAGAGTCATAGAGATGTACAGCATGAATACAAAACCTTTGGTCCAACTCATCCATGCCGACCAGATATCCTAACCAAATCTAGTACCATTTGCCAGCATGTGGGACTAAATTTGCTATCTGTCTGAACCAGAGGGGTACCAATATCCTGGGTGGAGAATTTGCTAATGCTCTTCAGTGGGGGTGTGTTTAAACTAATGCAGTCGGGGTCTAGAACCTGAATTGTGATTGCAGTGTACAGAAGGTTGAGGGTAGTGAGGTCAGGAGTAGGTTTACAAGATTGCGTGAGGACACCGGCAATCAGGATGTTGGTTTGAAATGTGTGTACTTCAATGCCAGGAGCATCTAGAATAAGATGGGTGAACTTGCAGTATGGTTGGTACCTGGGATTTCGACGTTGTGGCTATTTCAGAGACATGGCTGGAGGAGGGACAGGAATGGTTGTTGCAGATGTTTCGGGAAGAACAGAGAAGATGGTAAAAGGTTGGGGGGTGTGGGTGGCATTGTTAATCAAGAGTAGTATTACAGCAGCTGAGATAACGTTTGAGGACTCATCCACTGAGGTAAGTTTGGGCTGAGGTTAGAAACAGGAAAGGAGAGGTCACCCTGCTGAGAGTTTTCTATCGGCCTCTGAATTGTTCCAGGGATGTAGAGGAAAGGATAGCAAAGATGATTCTCGATAGGAGCGAGAGTAACACGGTAGTTGTTACGGGGGATCTTAAACTTCCCAATATTGACTGGGAATACTACAGTTCAAGTAATTTAGATGGGTCAGGTTTTGTTCAATGTGTGCAGGAGGGTTTTCTGACACAGTATGTAGACAGGCCAACACAGGGCGATGCCATATTGGATTTGGTACTGTGGAATGAATCCGTCCAGGTGTTAGTTTTGGAGGTAGGTGAGCACTTTGGCGATAGTGACGACAATTCGGTTACGTTTACAATAGCAATGGCAGGGATAGATATATACCGCAGGGAAAGAGGCATAACTGGGGGAAAGACAATGATGATGCAACTAAGCAAATTTTAGGATGCATAAAATGGGAAAGGAAACTGCAGGGGATGGACACACTTGAAATGTGGAGCTCATTTAAGGAACAGCTACTGCGGGTCCTTGATAAGTATATACCTATCACGCAGGGAGGTAGTTGTCAAGAGAAGGAGCCATGGGGAGCACTTTGGGGCCAGCGACCATAATTCTATTCGTTTTAAAATAGTGATGGAAAAGGATAGACCAGATCTAAAAGTTGAAGTTCTAATTTGGAGATAGGCAAATTTTAATGGTATTAGGCAA
>NC_057728.1:54366262-54381135 GCF_004010195.1 Chiloscyllium plagiosum
GAGTCCCACAAGGATCGGTGCTGGGCCCTCTACCTTTTGTCATTTACATAAATGATTTGGATGCGAGCATAAAAGGGACAGTTAGTAAGTTTGCAGATGACACCAAAATTGGAGGTGTAGTGGACAGCGAAGAAGATTACCTCAGATTACAACAGGATCTGGACCAGATGGGCCAATGGGCTGAGAAGTGGCAGATGGAGTTTAATTCAGATAAATGCGAGATGCTGCATTTTGGGAAAGCAAATCTTAGCAGGACTTATACATTTAATGGTAAGGTTCGTGGGAGTGTTGCTAAACAAAGAGACCTTGGAGTGTAAGTTCATAGCTCCTTGAAAGTGGAGTCACAGATAGATAGAATAGTGAAGAAGGCGTTTGGTATGCTTTCCTCTATTGGTCAGAGTATTGAGTACAGAAGTTGGGAGGTCATGTTGCGGCTGTACAGGACATTGGTCAGGCCACTGTTGGAGAAAAGATTTACAAGGATGTTACCAGGGTTGGAGGATTTGAGCTATAGGGAGAGGCTGAACAGGCTGGGGCTGTTTTCTCTGGAGCGTCAGATGCTGAGGGGTGACTTTATAGAGGTTTACAAAATTATGAGGGGCATGGATAGGATAAATAGACCAAGTCTTTTCCCTGGGATTGGGGAGTCCAGAACTTGAGGGCATAGGTTTAGGGTGAGAGGGGAAAGATATAAAGGGACATAAGGGGCAACTTTTTCACACAGAGGGTGTACGTGTATGGAATGAGCTGCCAGAGGATGTGGTGGAGGCTGGTACAATTGCAACATTTAAGAGGCAGTTGGATGGGTATATGAATAGGAAGGGTTTGGAGGGATATGGGCCGGGTGCTGGCAGGTGGGACTAGATTGGGTTGGGATACCTGGTCAGCATGGACAGGTTGGACCAAAGGGTCTGTTTCCATGCTTTACATCTCTATGACTCTATGACCTTCAATGCATTATCTGGGCCAACATGGCACACATTGTTAAAGTTTACTTGAGAATGTAACTTTAAGAAAGTTCTGGAATTTATGCATGAAACCAACATCGTCATTCTAAAAGCTGAGAGACTTTACAAACAATCCAGGTCTTTTTCAATATATAATTTCAGTTACATCACACTATAAACTTTTGCTATAAATTCTGTGTCCTATGATTTTACACTCCACAACCACCTGATGAAGGAGCAGTGCTCCAAAAGCTAGTACTTCCAAATAAACCTGTTGGACTATAACTTGGTGTGTGACTTTTAACTTTAGAACTGCACGCAGTATTCCAAAAGTGGTCTAACCAATGTCCTCTACATGAGCTCCCAACTCCTATACTCAATGCACTGACCGATAAAGGCAGGCATACCAAACACCTTTTTCACTCTCTTCCGCTTTCATGGAACTATAGAACCTGCAATCCAAGGTCTCTTTGTTCAGCAACACTCCCCAGGACCTTAGCATTGAGTGTATAAGTCCTACCCTGATTTGCCTTCCCAAAATGCACACCTCACATTTATCTAAATTAAATTCCATCTGCCAGTCATCGGTCAATTGGCCCATCTGATCAAGATCCCGTTATAATTTGAGGTAGCCTCCTTCACTGTCCATTCCACCGCCAATTTTGGTGTCATCTGCAATCTTACTAACAATACCTGCTATGTTCACATCCAAATCATTTATATAAATGATGAAAAGCAGTGGACCCAGCACTGATCCTTGTTGCATACCGCTGGTCACAAGCCTCCAGTCTGAAAAGCAATCCTCCACCACCATCCCCAGTCTTCTACCTTCAATGGTAGCCATAATGTGGAGGAGCCAGTGTTGGACTGGGGTGGACAAAGTTAAAAATCATACAACACCAGGTTATAGTCCAACAGGTTTATTTGGAAGCACTAGCTTTTGGAGCGCAGCTCCTTCATCAGGTAGCTAGTGGGGCAGGATCATTGGACACAGAATTTATAGTAAAAGACCAAAGTGTCAAAGAAACAGATGCAAGTAATGAATAAACCTGGATCGCTGCTTAGTCTTTAATCATTTAGAATGGGGTTGCAGGTTTCGATTCAATAATATGTAAATCCCAGAAATTCTTTCAAGTCACAGTCCTGAAATAATTTAAGGTTTTATAAAAAAGAAGTGACATCTCAGCTCAGACAATGCAGTAAAGGTGTAAGGTTAGAGTCTGTCTGTATCCCAACCTTGAGTCAGACTGGGTCTATTTCCGAAGTAGGAATTGATAAAATGATACATTCTATTTTGTTCAAAAGGCAAAACCTGTAGGCAGTCAGTCCATGTGACATTTTCTAAGTTCTTACTTTGGAAATAGAACCAGTCTGACTCAAGGTTCGGATGCAGACAGACTCTAACCTCACACCTTTAATGCATTGCCTGAGCTGAGATTTCCCTTTTTTATAAAACCTTAAGTTATCTCTGGACTGTGACTTGAAAGAATTTCTGGGATTTACATATTAATGAATTGAAACCTGCAACCCCATTCTAAGTGATTAAAGACTTAACAGCGATCTAGGGTTGTTCAATACATCGCATCAATTTTACCTTTTACTATAAATTCTGTGTCCTATGATCCTGCCCCATTGGCTACCTGATGAAGGCGCAGTGCTCCGAAAACTTGTACTTCCAAGTAAACCTGTTGGACTATAACCAGATGTTGTGTGATGTTTAACTTCTACCTTTGAGCCCGTTCTGTATCCAAATAGCTAGTTGTCTCTGTATTTTGTCTGATCTAACCTTGCTAACCAGTCTACCTGAAGAACCTGGTCGAACGCCTTACTAAAGTCCATATAGATCACATCTACCGCTCTGCTCTCATCAATCCTCTTTGTTTCTTCTTCAAAACAGTCAACCAAGTTAGTGAGACATGATTTCCCACGCACAAAGCCATGCTGACTATCCCTGATCAGTCCTTGCCTTTCCAAATACATGTTAATCCTGACCCTCAGGATTCCCTCCAACAACCACTGATGTCAGGTTCACTGGTCCATAGTTCCCTGGCTTTTCCTTACCACCTTTTTTAGTCCAACTAGTCAATGCTGACTATTTTCCCTAACTCAAATTGTCCTACTTGCCTGTGTTTGGCCCATATCCCTCCAAACCTTTCCAATTCTGTACTTATTAAATTATTTCAAATGTTGTAACTATACCTGGATCCACCACTTCCTCTGGCAGTTCATTCCACATACCAACCAACTCTGTGTGAAAAAGTTGTTCCTTATGTTCTTTTTAAATCTTTCTCCTCTCATCTCAAAATTATGTCCCTTTATGTTGGGAAAAGGCAAGGGGTTCTCTATACACAGCGAGAATTTTCATCTTTTTATTGAAAATGGTGTTATTTTGAATAGGAGCGGATAATTTGCACCCAGTATTTTGGTCCAATATTTATCACTCAATGACAGTAAAAAATAGATTACTCATTCACGTTTTGTATAATGTTGTGTGTGGGATCATGCTACACAGCAATTGAATGTTGAATTTCTACATGACAACAATCCAAAAGAACTTAATTGACTAAATAATATGCTTATTGGAATGTCAAGAGGTTGTGAAAGATGTCATGTAAATATGTTTTGGACCAGGCCAGACCCCCTCTCAAAATATTTTCAGAAGGTAACTCAGACCCTAACTTTTTCTTATTTTAAAGGCAGATGTGAAGTGGATATTCCAGGTGTGATGCAGCTGGTCAAACTATTCAGCTTTAAGTAAAACAGAATTTATTTAAACACTGCAGTTGAAACACAAACAAAAGAAAACAGAATTTAGATCAGCAATTATTGGAAACTGAACTGATATCAACTTAACTAAGGAGCTGTTCCAATTTCTGTAACATTCCAGAAACACACCTCTTGGCAAAAGGTAAATACAAACACAGGTTCTTACAGGCAGGAGAAATTTCAAGCAGAGAAGCCAGAAAAGAAACATCTGCTGAAGCACAGAAACTTTTTGCACTGTGGCAGTTTCTACTGTAGCTACCATCAACTTCTCTGCTACAACTAAACCAAACATGAAAAAAAACTGAACTTGGAGAACTGGCCGCTTCCCTGCTATTGTTAAAGTAGACATTTCCAGACATTTTAGCACCTCTGCCTTTATGACCTCTTTTGAAAAAAAATGCAAGGACAAAATAATATTGTTAAAGTGACAGCATCGTCACAAATGCAAAAGAAAGAACTGCAGAACTCAGAAATTGTTAGGAAAATTCAGCAGGTCTGGCAGCATCTGTGGAAAGAAAGCAGAGTTAATGTACTCTCTTGTGTTCTTAACGCCTGAAAGGAAAAGAAAATGTTTGTTGTTACAATGTTGAGTGCATTGGAGGATCAAGTGGAACTTGGGGGAAATGCAGGTCTGAGCCAGCATAAGGCACTGATGATGGAGAAAGGTCCAGAGTGTGCAAATTGCAATGTATGCCACTGCATGTGGATTTCAGGATGCAGGAGAACAACTGTCTGAGGAGCGATCTGTTGTTGATACCAGGCATCTTGAGACCTGTTAGAGCTGAATAATTATTGGCCAGTGAACCAGTGAAATACAACCAAGTTGTCAGGTAATTTAAGTTTTCAGCTCTCAGCCAGAAGAGTGGAACATTAATGACTGGCTTTCCTAAGAAGCACATTAAAATGTGACAGACTCAAACCTTTTATATAACACAAAGTACAAAGTCTGGTACCACTTCCTGTCTGCTTATCCATTACAAATTCCTAAGTCTGCTTTTAAAATGAAAACTACTGATGTAAACTTAGAATCATAGTATCCCTACAGTGCAGAGAAAGGCCATTCACTCCATCAAGTCTGCACTGATCCTTCAAAGTGCATCCACCCAGACCCAGCTCCCCACCCCATTCCTGTAACCCCCCCCCACTTCCCATGGCTAATATACCTACCCTACACATCCCAGGACACTTCAGGGAAACTTTTATCGCATGGTCAATCCATTTAACCCTGTCCTGCTTCATTTACAATTTGAAATGCCCATTAAAGATACAGAGCTATTTTAAAAATTAATTTAAATATAAAACTAAGAGAATATGTTTTCAAAGTAGGGAGTGAATAATATCTGAGTAGCCTAAACTATTCGGCAACTGCACTTTCAGTCAGCCTTAGCTGAAGACTAAAGGGTAAATTTCTTTATGACTTTTCCTGCCTGTGGCATTACTCTGATGAAAGTTTGGTGCAAATCCCATTTAATTATGGTATAGTAAAGGGAGTCTACCATAGTCATAGAGCATGGTCCAACCAGTCCATGCCATGCCATGTTCCCAAATTAAACTAGTCCCATTTGCCTCTGCTTGGTGCAAATCCCTCCAAATGTTTCTTATTCATGCACTTATCAAAATGTCTTTTACAAGTTGTAACTGTACCCGATCCACCAGTTCCTCTGGAAGTTCATTACACCTACGAGCCATACCCTGTGTAAAAAGGTTGCCCCTCGAGTCTTTTTAAAACATTTCTCCTCTCACCCTAAAATATGCCCCCTAGTCTTGAAATCCCCAACCCTAGGGAAAAGACACCTACCATTCAATGTATCTATGCCCCTCATGATTTTATAAATCTCTATAAGATCACTCCTCAACATTCTACCCTCCAGTGATAAAGTCTCAGCCTTTTAACTCTCCTTATAATTCAAACCCTCCATTCCTGGCAACATCCTGGTAAATCTTTTCTGAACCCTCTCCCAGTTTAATAATAACCTTCTGCAACATCCAATCAGAACTGCACACAGTACTCCAGAAGAGACCCCACTAACAACCTGTACAACCTCAACATGGCTTCCCAACTCATGCACACAAAGGTCTGAGGATTGAACACAAGTGTGATAATTGCCATCTTAACCACCCTGTGTACATGTGATACAAACTTCAAAGAATTATGTTAGTGAGTCCCTAGGTTGTTTAGCTTAGTTGGCTGGAAGGCTGGTTCTCAATCTATGAATGACTCCAACAGCATGGGTTCAATTCCCACACTGGTTAACGTTACTATGAAGGATTGACCTTCTCAATCTGGGGCGACCCTCTGGTTAAACCACCACCAGCCATCTCTCTCTTACAAGTGAGCAACCCACAGTGTGATAGCACTACTTTAGGGGCTCAGTTGGCTGATTTGCAATGCAAATTATTCATGCAACTAGCCTTTTCAACACTATCTGTCGCATTGTATTGATCCATCTTTAACGCAGTAACACATCCTAATGTGCCTTTGTAGAAGCTTTAACCAATAAAATTTGACAATGAGCCACACAAGAAGATATTAGGAGAGGTGACCAAAAGCTTAGTTAGGAAATAGGGTTTAAGGAGAGAGGGAACTAGAAGGGAAAGGTTTAGGGGAAATGTTCCAGCACCTAGGATCTACAATAGAAGGTGTCACTATCAATGGCAGACTGAAGCAAATCAAGAATGTGTGAGAAGCCAGAAATGGAGGAACACAAAGACATATGAACGACCAGAGTAGACTCAAAGATGGGGAGGAGCAAGGCAACAGAGATATCGGAAAACATGAAAATGGTCTTGAATCAATTCACTGCCCGGAATCAGTATCATTCAGCAACTCTAGGAGTAATGTTGAACAGGATTTGGTGCAATGTAGGAAATGACCTGGCTCCTTAGGCCAAATGACCAGTTCCTCTTACATTCATTTTTCAATGAAGCATTAAGGTGTTTTTAAGTATGAACAATAAAAAGGATTCATTGGGTATATTGCAGACTGCTTTTCCATCTTGAATTGTTCTTAGTAACTTGCTGTGTCCATCACATTTTGTTCCTCATTATATTTTGCTTATCCCCATTTCATTTCTGACAGGACTTTGCTTTTCGATGTGTCCATATTATATTCATGGTTTCAAGCATAGTGCTAGGAAATGGGGCAACACATTTTATTCAATAGCTACGAGACATTTAGATTATTCAGTGGACTCGACTATTACAATGTTTTGTTTCATTCATTCAGACAATGTGGGTTTTGCTAGCTGACTGGGCCAGCATTAATTACCCATCCCTAGTTGTCCTTGAGAATGTGGGGGTGAGCCGCCATCTTGAACCGTTGCTGTGCATTTGGTGTAGGTAGACCCACAATGCTGATTGGGAGGGAATTCCAAGATTTTGTCTCAGTGACACTGAAGGGATGGCGTTATTAGATTAGATTACTTACAGCGTGTATTGCATCAACAGAAAGTAGAATCAATCTAACTCTAATGACTGTCCTATCAGAGTCAACCCGACCATCATCAGAGCCATGAGAGGAGTCACGAACTATGCCAACAAGCCACCCTTGCTCATACCAACACAGTTTGGATCCTGTTAGCATTCATCATGGCTTTGAAGCAGACAAAGCTGACTACCAGAGGAGAGGTGAGAGTATCTGGCTGCAACATCGACGCAATGTGTATAGCAACAAAGAGCTGTGACAAAACTTGAGATCATGGGATTGAGCCTCCAATGGCTGGTAGAATGGAGATTCGTTGGGAAGATCAGTAAATATCAACCCAGCACATACAATGCATGGGGCATCCTCAGCACAACCCTTTGCAGCCGTGTCCCCTATAGCCTGCCTTCTATCAGAATGTTAGAATGGAGGCTGCTCACTGATCATTTCACAGATTTAACACCATTCACAACTCCTGCCATAATGATGTGGCAGTATTCCACTAGCTTCCAGGATGGGTGTGAGATGCAGGTTACATTCGTAATGAGTAATGGCCACCTCAAACAAGGGAAAGCCCATTATCTTCTCCCTAACCTTCAAGCTGATATACGCTAAAGTTTGGTTCCACAGTAACTTAGTACCTGACCTCAGGATGAGGCAGCATCTGCAAATAACAGTGAGGAATATGTTGGGGAAATTATTGGGAAGGCAAAAAGGGAAGAGAATGAATTCATTTACATTTTTCTAACAGGCACATCTTCTGCACACTATTGGAGTAAGCTAGGAATGGAATACTTTGGTTGGGAACAATTTCACAAAGTACCACCTGGTTTATATCAGAAAGATAATCTGGAAGACATAAAGAATAGAACTGATGTGGGTGTGATAGTTGAGATTGGACTACGCCACTAGAGATTCTCATCAAACTTGTCTCCTCCATAGCACAGTGCATATTAATAAAAATAATTATTCCCTCCCAGATGAAGAGAGACTTTGTACAACATATTTCCCTGTGATTATGAAGGGTTATTTGAATTAACTTAAATAGGCAAAGATAAACTCTAGCTTCTTTTCTTCATTATCTCATGGGATGTGGGCATCATAGCCAAAGCCAGTATGTTTTGTTCATAAACTGAATGGTTTGCTTTGCCATTTCAGAGGGCAATGAAGAGTCAGGCACATTGCTCTGGAGTCACATGTAGGCCAGACATGGTACTGATGGCAGATTTATTCCCTGAAAGTGGATAAAATGCCCTTTTACAACAATCAATTATGGTTTTGTGGTCACCATTACTGAATCTAACTTTTATTTCAGATCCATTGATTGAATGGGGCTGTACCCTATTTTCCCAGAGCATTAACTTAAGCCCTGGATTACCCCTAGTGATATTACCACCACGTTACCACTCCTTACCTCTGTCCCTCAACTCAAATATGTGAAGCATCTGAGCCCAGCTCAACAAGAGGAGTAGAGATCTTAATGATGTATCTAGTAGCTTCCATGAGTTACAGCCTATCCCAAGCTTGTGGATTGTTGTGTAGGTGGCTGGATTTTGGGTAGTCCCTTCATCAATGACGGATAAAGGAAGATTGAGCTGGGAATCAGTTTCCAGATTCTTGCCAAGCAACATCTCGAGATAGTATAGAACAGAAATAGACACAGATAGTCCTCCCAGTGATTGACTACCCAGTCAGAATACTCCAACGGGATTCTAGCACTCCACCTGGTCTAATCTTCGCTCCTGTTGAAGAATTTGCTTAAAAGAACGACATTTTACCAAACTGCATGGAAATTTATCTGAAAAAAATGTCAGCACTTAGATTTGAACAGGAAACATTTGAAAGTGGGACAGAGTGGGAAGTGGGTGAGAGAGAGAGAGACAAGGAGGGAAAGGGTTTTGAGGGGGTGACAGGGAAGAGAGACAAACTTGGAAAGGAAACAGAGAGGGAAGGGGAAGATGGTGGAGAGTGGAAGTGGCAGATATAGAAGGGGAGAGTAAGTGAGGAAGACAGAATAGGAAAGAAGTGATTGAGAGTGGATGGAGTAGGGAAAGCGTAGGAAAAACTGAATAGGAAAGAGGAGCAAGTTTGAAAGTGGAAAAGAGAGCAAAATGAGAGAGGTGGAGTAGGGAAATAAGAGACTGTATATGTGTATACAGGTGAGTGTCCTTGTGCATGGGTGTGTAAAAGACCGATATCCCTCATCATGTGGAGTAGGTTAGGGTTAAATGATGAGATAATCAGTCAGTCTCAGAGAACTGAGACATATCCTTTCCCACCATTTCAATTGGATTCTGAGCTTCAATCAGACAAATGGAAACTATTGAAAATTAATGGAAGTCTATATTCAGTGTTAATTGAAATCTAATTTATCTCTTAGGAAGGTGATGGCCTAGCGGTATTATTGTTGGACTATTAATCTAGGGACTCAGGTTCAAATCCTGCAACAGAGAAGGTGAAATTTGAATTCCATTTTAAAAAACTGGGAATGCCCACCTGATTCACTGATATCCTTTAAGAAAGGAAATCTGCCAAGCTTACGTAGTCTGGCCGACATGTGACCACAGACCCACAGAAATGTGGATGTCTCTTGAACAGCCCTCTGGGCAATTAGGGATGGGCAAGAAATGCTGGTCTAGCCAATGGCACCCTCATCCATAAATGAATAAAAAAAAAGGCAAAATAACTTTATTGCAATTGAGCCCCAGTTTCAGTGAGCCTGAGATTTACACTCGACAGATTGGAGAGGCTTTGATTGATCGTCTTTTGGACAGAAAAGACTCAGGACAATTAGGGATCAACAGCAATTGCATTCCATGAAACACATATGCATAGAATTATACCCTCCTGCACACATACGGATCGACATACTGTGCCTCAATACACAGATACTTACACACAAACTAGCAGGCACATGCACAAACATACACTTGAACAATCTGTATACATGTACACACACATACACATTCATTCACATTCTCATACAACCTCATGCATTCACTTAATCATACACAGACTCACAATCCATATGCTCATGCTTGCTATATCACACAGTTTCTTGGCTCTCCTCTCTGTCCAGTGCAGAAAACAGTCAGCAGAGTTGGCTTGGAATGCTATGAAATGGTAGCTGGGTATATGTCAACAACCAAACCAAGAGGCTGAGACATTAATTCTCGTCAGGATGAAAGAAAAGTTGCAACATTGCTTCGCTGAAAGGTTTATGGAAAGTCCTATGAAATCTTACTGAGGCCGCACAAATATCTAAAATACTGAGGAAAATTAAAGTGAATTGCAGAAGGCTGTGGCATATCTTTTGGTTTATCCCTAAAGAAGTGAATGAACCTTCAAGATACTTGTACTGTGTATGAAAACTCTGCAAGGGTGAGGGTGGAGTAAAACCTGGAACTAGGGTCACAGCACAAGTAGTTATAAACTGTGGTGTTTTGTGAATGTTGCTTGCTTTGCTTAATGGTTTTTACATGGCTGAAAACAGATTGTGCTAAAGTTTTTTTCTTGCATTCAGTAAAACAAAGTGCAAGTTAAATAGTTTCAGCCACATGTCCTCTGTTAACAATATTCAAGACCTGTACTGTACTGTACCTTCAACTGAAACTTTGTTTTTGTATAAAGATGTGATTTGTTTTAGGGTAGAGTTCTGTGCATTAATCACGGGGAGTTTGGAATTCTCTTTCAATTGTAACAGTCCCCAAAAAGATTTTAACACGCATCAAATTAATTTAGAATTTTGATCACCTCAATTAGATCACCTTGCAATCTTCTCTCCCCCACAGGAATAGAAATGAAGGGTAGGCAAGCTTTTAAACTCATCATCTTTTAGGTGAGGCTGCATCGCATCCTCTCCAAATCCCATAGGGAGAAGCTGTTCCTGTTCATAAAAGGAACAAGAACAAGAGGGCGCAGCTTGAAGATAATGTACAAAGGAAACAAAGGCGAAGTGAGGAAAACCATTTTCACTCCGTGAGTATTTAGGGTTTGGAATGCACTACCTGGAAGTGTGGTAGAGATATGTTGAATTGAAGCATTCAACAGGGTATTAGTAAATTATTTGGATGGAAATAATGTGGAGGAAAATTCAGAAGAAGAGTCACCTGACCCGAAATGTTAGTTTTCCCTTCCCGTCACAGACTCTGCCAGACCTGCTGAGTTTCTCAAGCAGTTTCTGTTACTTGTTTCAGTTCTGTCGCTTCCTTAGGCAGAGCCCCTTTATCGCTATGTCAGCCCTGACTGAAAGCTTCAAATAAGCCAGGAAGGAACTCAAACCCTCAGCTTGTGCCCCACTAACCCACTAACTCAATTTGCCATTTTCATGCCACTGTTTAGGTAAAACGGCCAATGCTGATCCAGCTGAGAGATAAAAGGTTGAATCCAGTCAAGACAGCAACGCAATCCTGGTTTTCCAACTTATACTAGCTACAGTCCAACATCACCTCCAAATAAAACATTTATCATCCTTATTTTAATTATTCTTCCATGATCCCACCTCAGTAACTTCCTGCAACCCAGTGAGCTTTCTGACCCCCATTCTCCTCTAATTTTTTTGCCCGGAACATTGACTCTACTGCCTGACCTGCTGCCTGACCTGCTGTGCTTTTCCAGCACCAAATTCTCTACTCTCCCCTAATTCAGGCCTCTTACACAACCCTAACTCTCACCATTGCCCCCATAGTTGTCCGTACCTGAAACTGGAAAGGCAGTAGGCTCTGAAATTCCCTCCCTAATCCTCTCTATCTCTCTCTCCTCCTGTTAAGAGACTCTAATCTTTGGCCAAATACTTTGGCATCTGCCCTAAAGTCTATGTGACACAGTGTCAAACTTTGTTCCATAACATTTCTGCAAAGTGCTTTAAAATATTTGACTAAATTGAAGGTGCTAGAGAAATGCACGTTTTGCTGTTATTGGTGGGCATTTAGGCCTGGAAACCAGAAATACATTTGGAGCTGGGCAATGTTAATTGGAAATGAGACATTAGGGGATTAAATCTAAATATTGGTGGGCAGCATAGTGGCACAGTGGGCAGCTTGGTGGCACAGTGGTTAGCACTGCTGCCTCACAGCACCAGAGACCGGGGTTCAATTCCCACCTCAGGCAACTGTTTGTGTGGAGTTTGCACTTTCTCCCTGTGTCTGCGTGGGTTTCCTCCGGGTGCTCTGTTTTCCTCCCACACTCCAAAAATGTGCAGGTTAGGTGAATTGGCCATGTTAAATTGCCCGTAGTGTTAGGTGTAGGGGAATGGGTCTGGGTGGGTTGCTCTTCGGAGGGTTGGTGTGGACCTGTTGGGCCGAAGGGCCTGCTTCCACACTGTAAGTAATCTAATCTAATCATATTGCCACAATCTACCAGATTGGGAAACTAAATCTATTGAAAGGCCACAGCAAGGTATGGATGTATCTCAGAAACTACAATCGATTTAGAAGAACAATCGGAGCTAGAATAGGCCATTCAGCCACCACCCACAGTGTTGCCCCATTCAATAGGATCACGGTTGAACATTACATTAACTGCATTTTCCTGGACCAGGCCAGAATCCACCCTCCGCCCCACCCACCTCCCCACCCCCCCACCACACCCCCCAAGCCAAAAATATTTTAAAAGAGTAGCCTAGACCCTCACTTTTTCTTATTTTAAAGGCAGATATGAACTGGTTGTTCCAGGTGTGGTGCAACTGGTCAAACCACTTGGCTTTAAGCAAAACATAATTTATTTAAACACTATTGTTGAAACACGAGCAAAAGAAAGCAGAATAACCTAACTATTGGAAAACTTAACCAACCCAATATGGCAACTTAACTGATGAACTGTTCCAGGGTCAAAAGTGTGACGCTGGATACACACAGCAGGTCAGGCAGCATCCAAAGAGCAGGAGATTTGAGTCACTGATTATAAGAGTTAGGAGGTTATGCCAGAATTCTGTATGACACTAGTTAGGCCACAGCTAGAATATTACATTATATCTCTGATTCCCCACATTACAGGAAGGACAAACAAAAAATTAGAAGGACACTGCTAATGTGTCAGCAGTAGCTGAGTTGATGGCATTCCTATTCCTAACTCTAAATCACAAAGTTCCGGGTTCAAATTCCATTCCAGGACTTGAGCACAAAAATCAAAGCTGACCATCCATTATCTACTGAGGGAATGTTGCACTGTGTTGCCTTATGGATGAGACATTAAACCCAGCCCCCATCTATGGGTGGATGTAAAATATTCCCAAGCATAATTTGGAAAAAAAGAACAAGGGTGTAGGTGCCTTGGAGAATATTTAGCTGGTCAACATCATTTTGCTGTTTCTGGGAGCTTGCAATGTACAAATTAGCTGTTGCATTCCCTACGTTACAATAATGACAACACTTCAAAAAACATTTTGTAAAGCACTTTGAGATATCCTGTGATCGTGAAATGACTGTATAAGTACAAGCATTTATATTTTCTTCATAAGAAAAAAATATTGGATACACTACCTTTGGAAAAGAGGATGCTAAAAGGAGATTGACGTGAGATATACAATTAAAAACTGTGTAAAAGACTGGATTTTTTAATATTCATTCCTGATGAAGGGCTTTTGCCCGAAATGTCGATTTTCCTGCTCCTCAGATGCTGCCTGACCTGCTGTGCTTTTCCAGCAACACTCTAATCTAACCTCTGGTTTCCAGCATCTGCAGTCCTCACTTTTGCCAACTTGGGAGTTAAGCCCTCTCAGTATTGTCATCCATCTAAACTCTATGCAGTTTCCACCCACTTTACACAGCTCCTCCTCTGAAGAAGAGTCGTACTGGACTCGAAACATTTAACTCCGTTTCTCTCTCCACCAGAGCTGCTGAGTTTCTCCAACATTTTCTCTTTTCAGTTCACATTTCCGGCATCCACCGTATTTTGCTTTTACTTTAGAAAAATACGTTCTGCCACATCCAAGAGGGGAACTGGTTGCTGTGATTTGGAATGACAGCCATCATTGACTGATTAGTTGTTACTGAGGATGGTCTGTCCCAAATCGGCTGCTTTGGATCTTGACCATCCTGATTGATGATGTAATCGGCAGCAAAGACCATAATATGTAGAAGCCGAAGTAGACCATTTGGCCCATTGAGTCAAGATTAGAGTGGTACTGGAAAAGCATAGCAGGTCAGGCAGCATCCGAGGAGCAGGAAAATCGACATTTCGGACAAAAGCCCTTCATCAGGAATTTGGCCCATCGAGTCCACTCCACCATTCAATGAGATCGTGGTTGATCTAATAATCTTCAACTCCAGCTTCCTGCCTTTTCCCCATAACCCCAGATTCCCTTACTGATCAGAAAGGACCAGAAGATGTCGGAACAGAAATGGCCATTTAGCCCATCCAATCCACTCTACCATTCAATGAGATCATGGCAGATCTGATACTCCTCAACTCTACTTTCCAGGGGGCTCTTGTGACCCGGAGGGAGTGTCCTTACCTCTGAGTCAGAAGGCCCTGGGTCAAGTCACACCTGGCCCTGAGGGAACTATAGACCAGTGAGCCTGACCTCAGTGGTGGGCAAGTTGTTGGAGGGAAGCCTGAGGGGCAGGATGTACATGTATTTGGAAAGGCAAGGACTGATTAGGGATAGTCAACATGGCTTTGTGCATGGGAAATCATGTCTCACAAACTTGATTGAATTTTTTGAAGAAGTAACAAAGAAGATTGATGAGGGCAGAGCAGTAGATGTGATCTATATGGACTTCAGTAAGGCATTCAACAAG
>NC_057728.1:54381814-54384129 GCF_004010195.1 Chiloscyllium plagiosum
AGGGGCAACTTTTTCACACAGAGGGTGGTATGTGTATGGATTGAGCTGCCAGAGGATGTGGTGGAGGCTGGTACAATTGCAACATTTAAGAGACATTTGGATGGGTATATGAATAGGAAGGGTTTGGAGGGATATGGGCCGGGTGCTGGCAGGTGGGACTAGATTGGGTTGGGATACCTGGTCAGCATGGATGGGTTGGACCGAAGGGTCTATTTCCATGCTGTACATCTCTATAACTCTCTGAACAAGCTGATTCTGGAAAAAATAAATTTAAAAACCTCCACCTTCCTGACTTTTCCCTGTAATCCTCAATTCCCTTACTGATGAAAAATCTGTCTGTCTCAGCTTTGAATATGCTTAATGACCCAGTCACTGTGATAAAAGAGTCCCATTGATTCACCGCTCTCTGAGAGCTTGGTCCTTCTGTTTGGAGTGCTGCAACCACTCTCCTGGATTCTGCTCCATGCCACATGTTTGGGAATTACGGTCCCCAGATTTTGTCAGCCATCCCTACTGGTGGGGGGAAGGGAGGGTCGCGACCCAAGGTTTGGTAGGCCATGGGACAAATATTGGCCCGGGACATCAGAGAGAACTTTGAAAAAATGTGACAGGGTTTCTTTGACATTTAGCTGAGAGGGCCTCTAGGACCCAATGTACAAAGATCAGTGCAATTGTGGATAATATAGAATGTTGTCAAAGGATACAAGGGGATATAGATCAGTTGTGAATATGGGCAGAGAAATGGTAGATAGAATTTAATCCGGGTAAATATGAGGTGCTGCACTTTGGGAAATCAAATGTTAAGGAAAAGTATACAGTTAATGGCAGGACCCTGAACTGCATTGACGTACAGAGGAATCTTGGGGTTCAAATAAATAAATCAAATCAAATCAGCTCAAAGTCCATAGCTCCCTGAAAGTGACCATGCCATCAAATAAGCTGGTAAAAAAAGGCATATGGCATGCTTGCCTTAATTAGTCAGGGAACTGAGTACAAGGATCAGGATGTTATGTTGTAGCTTTATAAGACTTTGGTTAGGTCACACTTAGAGAATTGCATTCAGTGCTGGTTGCCACATTACAGGAAGGATGTGGAGGCTTTGGGGAGGGTGCAGAAGTGGTTTACCAGGATGCTGCCTGATTTAGACGGTATGAGCTATAAGGAGAGGCTAGAAAAACTCAGATTGTTTTCTCTGGAGCAACAGAGACTGAGGGGAGACTTGATAGAAATCTATAAAATAGTGAGATGCATACATTGGGTTGACAAGTCAGAATCTTTTCCCGGAGTTGATATGTTTAATATGAGGGGGCGTGTGTTTAAGGTGAGAGGTTAAAAGATCAAAGGAGATGTGAGGGGCAAGTGTTAGGAGTGGTAGGAGTCTGGAATACGCTACCAGGGGTGGTGGTGGAGGCAGATACAACTGGGGTATTTAAGAGACTTTTAGATAATCCATGAATATGCAAGGAATGGCAGGATATGGACTGAGGGCGGACAGAAGGGATTAGTTTAATTTGGCGTCATGTTCGGCACAACACGGCCAAAGGGCCCGTTCCTGTGCTGTACTATTTTATGTTCTACAATTAACATAAGACAGCACCTGCAACAGTGCTGCACTTCCTCGGAATGCCTGGTCTGGTCACCCAAGGGGGAGCTTTAACCCAGAACCGGTTGATAATGTGGTAGGTTCTGTGTCCATGCTGTATTTGCTCATCTCAGTGGGAGCAGCATTGTGAGTAACTTGCTGTGGAGTTATAGCTGCTGAGGCACATGGGTAAGGGTCACTGGTGATTAATGGGCCTTCTCCCTTCCTTCTAATGTAACCATTCTATGATTCTAAAGTCTCAGCAGAGTGAGTATTGGGATATGATCTCGCACACAATCTATGTCACTGGGAAAGAGTGGGAGAGGTAAATTAAAAGTAGTTTTATTGTGACATGTCCCTGCTGTGCTTTTCCAGCACCACACTCTTGACTCTGATCTCCAGCATCTGCAGTGCTCACATTCTCCCTGTCACATGTACTCACTGGAGTATAGGAAAAAGTTTACAAATACGCAAAAGTGAGGACTGCAGTTTACTAAGTGTCCAGTTATGGTGTCATTTTAGGTACAAAGATATCAAGGTACAGATTCTTAAATACAACTCTTAGGAAAAAAATAGAAAAATAAAGAAATTAAAACGTAGGAGGATAATAAGAGGGAGGGAGGGAGGAAGGGGTGGGGGTGGAAAAAAGGGTAGAGGAGAGGGACAAGAGAGGGACAGAGGGATAGGGAGGAAAGAGGAGGGAGGGTAGGAGAAAAGGAGGATAGAAGAAAAG
>NC_057728.1:54384173-54430092 GCF_004010195.1 Chiloscyllium plagiosum
GGAAGGGGAGGAGGTGGGATGGTAGGGAGGCACATCAGAGGGAGAGAGAAGTGGGGCAGAGTGCTGGAAGGGGGAAAGAAGTGAGGGCGGACAGTAATAGAGGGGAGGGGGTGGACGGCACACAACAAACAGGCTGTGTATTAATTTCTAAACAAGCGGTAAGAATAGTTTTTTTTCTGAATACCCTCCAAGTAAAAACATCTGTGGTCCTAACCTACGCCCAGCAATCTAAAGAGAGATGACAAATGTAATCTGCTGAGGAGTTTGGAGAGTGAGTTTCTGTGGGAGTGAGTCACCGCGATTGCTTTACTGTCCTCTGTAGTGATTGTTTTTGGATATTAGATTCCCTACAGTTTTGAAACAGGCCCTTCGGCCCAACAAGTTTCCACTGCCCCTCCGAAGAGCAACCGACCCAGACCCATTCCCCTGACCGATGTACCCAACACCTGGGGCAATTTATGATTTAGTGCCAACGGTCGAAAAATCCTGTTTATTTTTGAAGATCGATAACTGGACGTTAAAGGCTGTTAGATAAAAGACCGGAAATTTAAATTCCTACATTTTAATAGGAGAGTGTTTCCTGAAAAGTTTCGTTGAACTATTGCGAATTAATCTGGTCACCTCCACCCCCTGACTTTGAAATTCCATCTTTTAGATGTTACAAAAGGGAGTTTTGTTTTAGCGCGTTGCGTGGACTCATTGGACTGTTGTCTCCGGGGTGATAAAACTTAACTCTGTGAATTAAATTCGTCCAACCGCCCTTTCTGCTGTAAAAATCAAATCCCAGTCCAGCCCGAAGCCAGCCCTGATAAAGTTCTCCGTCTGTGTCAAGTAGACAGAAATTCTGCGCTCAAATTGTTGGCAAATCTGTGATCAATTCACTTTGTACCCAAAATCCATGACGAAGGAAGTGTGACAGGGACACTCTGTGAGATTGAATTAACCTCACACCAGATCACACTGTGTTTCAGGCAGTAAATGGAAGGATAGGAAAGTTAATAATAGAATCGACTTTAACAGAATAGCCCGAAACATAATGATCCGCTAGCCCTCACTGAGGTAAATGATTCAAGTTTTATTCCGCATTGTAAATGCATTGCAAAAAGGTTACATGCACCGTGGCAGATTCGTTTTGGATATGACCTGTTACAAACTGATGTTAGTTATGTTTTACACGTAATCCAGCTACTGGTCTTTTTTTTCCGTCTATAAATAAACATTAAATCTGCAGATTCCACCGCTGTACATTTAAATATGACCAGTTACTTTGGGAATCCCAGATGGTGGAATGGATTCAAGTGTTCCCTAGCTGGGGAGATCCAAAACGAAGAATTGTGGGTGCGAGAGATATGAAACACAGACGCACACAAAAGCAGAAATTCAGCAGGTCTGGCAGCATCTGTGGAGAAAGAAACTGAGTTAATGTTTCGGGGTCCAGTGAAGATTTAAGATGACGTATTTATTTTTGTTGCGAATGCAGTGCAGTGTCAAGCGAGCTGTAACTTAATCCTGCTGTACCCTGAACCCCCAGCCTACAGTCTGCTGAACACACTATACCAGAGCGTCTCTGGGTTGTCTGAAGGTGCCACTTGTCAATGGAGAATTGTAAAGAGACGGTCTTCGTTACTTGCCTCCCACGCAAGGGGGTGGGGGGTGATAAACTCTGGGCACACATCTTTCTGTTTTCTGTAGAAGTGTTTGTTATGTTACATGAAAGGATATCGCCCCCGAGTCTGCGGGGATATTTCCTGGGGCCCTCTGAATTACCAAGAAATCCCACCTCAATAAAATGATGCAACCAGTCCAGCATTTAACGTGTCAGACTAGCTGTTACCCAAGAGGGTTCAATGTCTGTGGGAAATATATTTACAAATCACAAATGAAGTGTCCTTTCCGTGTTAAAAATATGCAATAAATAGCCTCAAGCGAAAGATTCACATATCTGAGGCGCTGAGTCCGTCATTGTTTTTCTTAAATACAGGCTATCAGCCCAAGTCTCGACTCATATAATTTCCATTTCATTCAGCGTTATCAATCCTTTGATTTTTTTAACTGTAAACGAATCAGAAAAAAACCATCTCCCCTATATCCCACTCCTGACTAATTTTATGCTCTGCAAACGCTCAATAACAGAGACATTTTAAAATTACCTTTCCGATAAAATGCTTGGTTTGTTTTGGCGGCAAACTGACGATAGATCTGAGCTTCCCCCAGACCCTCCAACCCCACTTCCTCACGAAATTCATAAGGAATACAGTATGAGCCGCATTTGTCGAATATTTGAAAAAAGATGGAATTTTACAGTGGAGTTAACTACATGCAATGCAGCCGAGAACATGGTGCATTCTTAGAAATTTGAGCATTTCGTTCAAATGCTTGCTCCGGATATTTCTTTAAAGTAATAAAGAGCCGCAGGCCTTTTCGGCATCATTCACTTGGACCGTGTAAAATACAACGACACCCAATCCGTTCCAAATGTCGGTGGAAACAATTTTACTTTCGAAACCCTGCCAGCAGATCAGATGTGAATGGAAACGGTGGTTCTGCCAGAGGTTGGGAAATGTGTAGCAAGTGGTGCCACCGGCAGCTTTTTAAACAATTCCCATTCAGAAACAACAAAAAAATCAGCGGACGCCAAACGGTGACTGATCGCGGAGAAATAACACATTAGCGCTTCCTGCCACAACAAAATACAGAGAAAAAGAATCCATGCTGACGTTGTGGGGCAATGCTTTTAACGACGGTTAATTATCCTGGGTTGATTTAAAAAAAGGAGCCTGCAATTATGTAACTTACACCGAGAATTTACACGCTTCGTATTATTTGTATTCTCGAGTCCTGAAGTCATTTGTTTTGACTTATTTTATTGTATGTGTGTTTGTTTTGTTTTCTGCTGTCCATTTCATTAAGGAACGGGAGGATGCCTCTTTATTTATTTCTCTTTGGCTTCCTCCCTCCCTCGTGTGTGAGCAGAGTGGAAATTCCTGCTTCCAATTGCAAAGGAGGGGGTTTAGACACAGCAGCTCTCTCTCTCTCTCCTTTGTGAATGGCACTTCTAAACCTCATTTGCATACACACCAGCCCCAGGTCGTCGCCCGGGCAACGACTGTGACGTCATGCGAAGGAATCCGGGAGCCGATTGGCTGCGCGGGGCCGAATGTATCCATTTGTGGGGATGCTGTGTTTCTATTGGACAGAGGGGTTGAGCCCTGCTTTGTTACAGAGCAAGCGGCGCGGCGCCTCCCAGGGTCATTGAGAAAAAAAAACAAGAGAGACGTCCTGTTATCATTCAGCAATCCGGGGCTAGTCGCACACAGACTGATTGCAGATTCCTCTCTGAGGGAATTGACTTTTTTTTTGTGAAACCCACTCTCTCTTCCCTTCCAGCCGTTCAGAGCACTTTTGCAAAGCAAAACCGTTTGCATTTTGAAAGACATCCCCCCCCCCATTTATTTTCTTTAGTTGTTGGTGCAAGCGTTCCCATTGATTCACGCACAAGAGAGAGCATTTCTCGTGGCTGGCTGTTCTGGTTTCTCTCTCCGAGGGGGTTAGGTTTTGTTTTGACCTGATGCTCGGTCAGTAAAAGGTGTTGCCCCCATGTTAGAGAAATTTCCTTGCGCCCCGTTCGACTCGGAAATGGCGTTCTGCAAGGCGACGGGCTGGCTGCACGACCAGCTGGAGAGAGGCAACGACCGGCTATTGCTGGTGGACTGCCGAGCCCATGAGCTGTACGACTCGTCGCACATCGAGGCGGCCATCAACGTCGCCATCCCCGGGCTGATGCTGCGGCGCCTGAGGAAGGGCAACTTCCCGGTCAAGTCGCTCATCTCCAACAACGAGGACAAGGAGCGCTTCGCCCGGCGCTGCAACACAGACATCATCCTGCTGTATGACCAGAGCACTTTGGAGTGGAACGAGAACCTCAATGCGACCTCGGTGCTGGGCTTGCTGCTCAGAAAGTTAAAGGATGAGGGCTGCAAAGTGTTCTGCTTGGAAGGTGAGAGGCACCTGTTTCACAACGGCAACCTGTGTTTTCATTTTGTTTTAAAAGAAAGCAGAGAGATGATTATTTGAAAACGCTGTGATTGAAACTCTGCTGCAGGTCAGGGAGGGATGGAGGAACTCCCCCCCACTGGTCCAGTGTGTTCAGGTCCAGTTCAAATCCTCTACTTCCACCCCGCTTCTCCCCCACCCCCGCCGGTTAGATTTAAAAGTGTGAAGGGAACAGGCTTTATTGGGACGTGCAGAGAAACTGGAAGGGTAGCGAGCTGTAATAACCAGGAGTCGATGCTTTACATCATAATTCTGAAACATGTTCTAAATGAAGAAGGGAATGATTTGCAGGATGTTGCGGAAGAGTTAGTGTGAGTGAACGGGGGCAAGAGGGAGTGTGTGAGAGTGAATGAATAGGAGAGTGAGTGAGGGAATGAATAGGAGAGAGTGTGAGGGAATGGATAGGAGAGAGTGTGAGGGAATGAATAGGAGTGAGTGTGAGGGAATGGATAGGAGAGAGTGTGAGGGAATGAATAGGAGTGACTGAGTGAGGGAATGAAGGAGAGAGTGTGAGGGAATGAATAGGAGTGAGTGTGAGGGAATGGATAGGAGAGAGTGTGAGGGAATGAATAGGAGTGAGTGTGAGGGAATGGATAGGAGAGAGTGTGAGGGAATGAATAGGAGTGAGTGTGAGGGAATGGATAGGAGAGAGTGTGAGGGAATGAATAGGAGTGAGTGTGAGGGAATGGATAGGAGAGAGTGTGAGGGAATGAATAGGAGTGAGTGTGAGGGAATGGATAGGAGAGAGTGTGAGGGAATGAATAGGAGTGAGTGTGAGGGAATGGATAGGAGAGAGTGTGAGGGAATGAATAGGAGTGAGTGTGAGGGAATGGATAGGAGAGAGTGTGAGGGAATGAATAGGAGTGAGTGTGAGGGAATGGATAGGAGAGAGTGTGAGGGAATGAATAGGAGTGAGTGTGAGGGAATGGATAGGAGAGAGTGTGAGGGAATGAATAGGAGTGAGTGTGAGGGAATGGATAGGAGAGAGTGTGAGGGAATGAATAGGAGTGAGTGTGAGGGAATGGATAGGAGAGAGTGTGAGGGAATGAATAGGAGTGAGTGTGAGGGAATGGATAGGAGAGAGTGTGAGGGAATGAATAGGAGTGAGTGTGAGGGAATGGATAGGAGAGAGTGTGAGGGAATGAATAGGAGTGAGTGTGAGGGAATGGATAGGAGAGAGTGTGAGGGAATGAATAGGAGTGAGTGTGAGGGAATGGATAGGAGAGAGTGTGAGGGAATGAATAGGAGTGAGTGTGAGGGAATGGATAGGAGAGAGTGTGAGGGAATGAATAGGAGTGAGTGTGAGGGAATGGATAGGAGAGAGTGTGAGGGAATGAATAGGAGTGAGTGTGAGGGAATGGATAGGAGAGAGTGTGAGGGAATGAATAGGAGTGAGTGTGAGGGAATGGATAGGAGAGAGTGTGAGGGAATGAATAGGAGTGAGTGTGAGGGAATGGATAGGAGAGAGTGTGAGGGAATGAATAGGAGTGAGTGTGAGGGAATGGATAGGAGAGAGTGTGAGGGAATGAATAGGAGTGAGTGTGAGGGAATGGATAGGAGAGAGTGTGAGGGAATGAATAGGAGTGAGTGTGAGGGAATGGATAGGAGAGAGTGTGAGGGAATGAATAGGAGTGAGTGTGAGGGAATGGATAGGAGAGAGTGTGAGGGAATGAATAGGAGTGAGTGTGAGGGAATGGATAGGAGAGAGTGTGAGGGAATGAATAGGAGTGAGTGTGAGGGAATGGATAGGAGAGAGTGTGAGGGAATGAATAGGAGTGAGTGTGAGGGAATGGATAGGAGAGAGTGTGAGGGAATGAATAGGAGTGAGTGTGAGGGAATGGATAGGAGAGAGTGTGAGGGAATGAATAGGAGTGAGTGTGAGGGAATGGATAGGAGAGAGTGTGAGGGAATGAATAGGAGTGAGTGTGAGGGAATGGATAGGAGAGAGTGTGAGGGAATGAATAGGAGTGAGTGTGAGGGAATGGATAGGAGAGAGTGTGAGGGAATGAATAGGAGTGAGTGTGAGGGAATGGATAGGAGAGAGTGTGAGGGAATGAATAGGAGTGAGTGTGAGGGAATGGATAGGAGAGAGTGTGAGGGAATGAATAGGAGTGAGTGTGAGGGAATGGATAGGAGAGAGTGTGAGGGAATGAATAGGAGTGAGTGTGAGGGAATGGATAGGAGAGAGTGTGAGGGAATGAATAGGAGTGAGTGTGAGGGAATGGATAGGAGAGAGTGTGAGGGAATGAATAGGAGTGAGTGTGAGGGAATGGATAGGAGAGAGTGTGAGGGAATGAATAGGAGTGAGTGTGAGGGAATGGATAGGAGAGAGTGTGAGGGAATGAATAGGAGTGAGTGTGAGGGAATGGATAGGAGAGAGTGTGAGGGAATGAATAGGAGTGAGTGTGAGGGAATGGATAGGAGAGAGTGTGAGGGAATGAATAGGAGTGAGTGTGAGGGAATGGATAGGAGAGAGTGTGAGGGAATGAATAGGAGTGAGTGTGAGGGAATGGATAGGAGAGAGTGTGAGGGAATGAATAGGAGTGAGTGTGAGGGAATGGATAGGAGAGAGTGTGAGGGAATGAATAGGAGTGAGTGTGAGGGAATGGATAGGAGAGAGTGTGAGGGAATGAATAGGAGTGAGTGTGAGGGAATGGATAGGAGAGAGTGTGAGGGAATGAATAGGAGTGAGTGTGAGGGAATGGATAGGAGAGAGTGTGAGGGAATGAATAGGAGTGAGTGTGAGGGAATGGATAGGAGAGAGTGTGAGGGAATGAATAGGAGTGAGTGTGAGGGAATGGATAGGAGAGAGTGTGAGGGAATGAATAGGAGTGAGTGTGAGGGAATGGATAGGAGAGAGTGTGAGGGAATGAATAGGAGTGAGTGTGAGGGAATGGATAGGAGAGAGTGTGAGGGAATGAATAGGAGTGAGTGTGAGGGAATGGATAGGAGAGAGTGTGAGGGAATGAATAGGAGTGAGTGTGAGGGAATGGATAGGAGAGAGTGTGAGGGAATGAATAGGAGTGAGTGTGAGGGAATGGATAGGAGAGAGTGTGAGGGAATGAATAGGAGTGAGTGTGAGGGAATGGATAGGAGAGAGTGTGAGGGAATGAATAGGAGTGAGTGTGAGGGAATGGATAGGAGAGAGTGTGAGGGAATGAATAGGAGTGAGTGTGAGGGAATGGATAGGAGAGAGTGTGAGGGAATGAATAGGAGTGAGTGTGAGGGAATGGATAGGAGAGAGTGTGAGGGAATGAATAGGAGTGAGTGTGAGGGAATGGATAGGAGAGAGTGTGAGGGAATGAATAGGAGTGAGTGTGAGGGAATGGATAGGAGAGAGTGTGAGGGAATGAATAGGAGTGAGTGTGAGGGAATGGATAGGAGAGAGTGTGAGGGAATGAATAGGAGTGAGTGTGAGGGAATGGATAGGAGAGAGTGTGAGGGAATGAATAGGAGTGAGTGTGAGGGAATGGATAGGAGAGAGTGTGAGGGAATGAATAGGAGTGAGTGTGAGGGAATGGATAGGAGAGAGTGTGAGGGAATGAATAGGAGTGAGTGTGAGGGAATGGATAGGAGAGAGTGTGAGGGAATGAATAGGAGTGAGTGTGAGGGAATGGATAGGAGAGAGTGTGAGGGAATGAATAGGAGTGAGTGTGAGGGAATGGATAGGAGAGAGTGTGAGGGAATGAATAGGAGTGAGTGTGAGGGAATGGATAGGAGAGAGTGTGAGGGAATGAATAGGAGTGAGTGTGAGGGAATGGATAGGAGAGAGTGTGAGGGAATGAATAGGAGTGAGTGTGAGGGAATGGATAGGAGAGAGTGTGAGGGAATGAATAGGAGTGAGTGTGAGGGAATGGATAGGAGAGAGTGTGAGGGAATGAATAGGAGTGAGTGTGAGGGAATGGATAGGAGAGAGTGTGAGGGAATGAATAGGAGTGAGTGTGAGGGAATGGATAGGAGAGAGTGTGAGGGAATGAATAGGAGTGAGTGTGAGGGAATGGATAGGAGAGAGTGTGAGGGAATGAATAGGAGTGAGTGTGAGGGAATGGATAGGAGAGAGTGTGAGGGAATGAATAGGAGTGAGTGTGAGGGAATGGATAGGAGAGAGTGTGAGGGAATGAATAGGAGTGAGTGTGAGGGAATGGATAGGAGAGAGTGTGAGGGAATGAATAGGAGTGAGTGTGAGGGAATGGATAGGAGAGAGTGTGAGGGAATGAATAGGAGTGAGTGTGAGGGAATGGATAGGAGAGAGTGTGAGGGAATGAATAGGAGTGAGTGTGAGGGAATGGATAGGAGAGAGTGTGAGGGAATGAATAGGAGTGAGTGTGAGGGAATGGATAGGAGAGAGTGTGAGGGAATGAATAGGAGTGAGTGTGAGGGAATGGATAGGAGAGAGTGTGAGGGAATGAATAGGAGTGAGTGTGAGGGAATGGATAGGAGAGAGTGTGAGGGAATGAATAGGAGTGAGTGTGAGGGAATGGATAGGAGAGAGTGTGAGGGAATGAATAGGAGTGAGTGTGAGGGAATGGATAGGAGAGAGTGTGAGGGAATGAATAGGAGTGAGTGTGAGGGAATGGATAGGAGAGAGTGTGAGGGAATGAATAGGAGTGAGTGTGAGGGAATGGATAGGAGAGAGTGTGAGGGAATGAATAGGAGTGAGTGTGAGGGAATGGATAGGAGAGAGTGTGAGGGAATGAATAGGAGTGAGTGTGAGGGAATGGATAGGAGAGAGTGTGAGGGAATGAATAGGAGTGAGTGTGAGGGAATGGATAGGAGAGAGTGTGAGGGAATGAATAGGAGTGAGTGTGAGGGAATGGATAGGAGAGAGTGTGAGGGAATGAATAGGAGTGAGTGTGAGGGAATGGATAGGAGAGAGTGTGAGGGAATGAATAGGAGTGAGTGTGAGGGAATGGATAGGAGAGAGTGTGAGGGAATGAATAGGAGTGAGTGTGAGGGAATGGATAGGAGAGAGTGTGAGGGAATGAATAGGAGTGAGTGTGAGGGAATGGATAGGAGAGAGTGTGAGGGAATGAATAGGAGTGAGTGTGAGGGAATGGATAGGAGAGAGTGTGAGGGAATGAATAGGAGTGAGTGTGAGGGAATGGATAGGAGAGAGTGTGAGGGAATGAATAGGAGTGAGTGTGAGGGAATGGATAGGAGAGAGTGTGAGGGAATGAATAGGAGTGAGTGTGAGGGAATGGATAGGAGAGAGTGTGAGGGAATGAATAGGAGTGAGTGTGAGGGAATGGATAGGAGAGAGTGTGAGGGAATGAATAGGAGTGAGTGTGAGGGAATGGATAGGAGAGAGTGTGAGGGAATGAATAGGAGTGAGTGTGAGGGAATGGATAGGAGAGAGTGTGAGGGAATGAATAGGAGTGAGTGTGAGGGAATGGATAGGAGAGAGTGTGAGGGAATGAATAGGAGTGAGTGTGAGGGAATGGATAGGAGAGAGTGTGAGGGAATGAATAGGAGTGAGTGTGAGGGAATGGATAGGAGAGAGTGTGAGGGAATGAATAGGAGTGAGTGTGAGGGAATGGATAGGAGAGAGTGTGAGGGAATGAATAGGAGTGAGTGTGAGGGAATGGATAGGAGAGAGTGTGAGGGAATGAATAGGAGTGAGTGTGAGGGAATGGATAGGAGAGAGTGTGAGGGAATGAATAGGAGTGAGTGTGAGGGAATGGATAGGAGAGAGTGTGAGGGAATGAATAGGAGTGAGTGTGAGGGAATGGATAGGAGAGAGTGTGAGGGAATGAATAGGAGTGAGTGTGAGGGAATGGATAGGAGAGAGTGTGAGGGAATGAATAGGAGTGAGTGTGAGGGAATGGATAGGAGAGAGTGTAGAGGGGGTGTGAGCGAATGGGGTGAGAGGGGTGTGAGTGAGTGAGCGAATGGGGGGGGCGGGGAGAGATGGGAGTGAGAGTGACTGATGCAGGAGAGAGTGTGAGGATGAAATGAGTCTAGTCGCTCTCCCTTGTGTCTGCACTGTTCTGATTTTTTCCAGATAGATGAAACTAAAGTGGCTGTATTTTTCTTTTTGTTGTCCTCTCCTGTGTTCCCAGGCGGATTCAGTAAGTTCCAGGCGGAATACCCGACGCACTGTGAGAGTAACCTGGACAGCTCATGTGGGAGTTCCTCACCCACCGTGCCAGTGCTGGGTCTTGGGGGTCTCCGCATCAGCTCAGACTCATCCTCAGACATCGAGTCTGAGCCGGACTCTGGCAGCGCAACTGAGTGTGACAGCAGCCCCCTGTCCAACAACCAGCAGCCCTCGTTCCCTGTCGAGATCTTGCCCCATCTGTACCTGGGCTGCGCTAAAGACTCCACCAACTTGGATGTTCTGGAGGAGCATGGCATCAAGTATATCTTAAACGTGACTCCCAACCTGCCAAACCTCTTCGAGAATGTCGGCGAGTTCAAATATAAGCAAATCCCCATTTCCGATCACTGGAGTCAAAACCTCTCTCAATTCTTCCCCGAAGCCATTGCATTCATAGGTAGGCAAAGTCTCCCAACGTCACATAAAAATTTTCACCCTTTCTGATTTTGTTTTGTTTTGAAGGCTTTATTTCAGGAAAGGCAGATAGTTCTCATGTTGAATTCAGTCATCACCAAGTGAACAAGCCTGTGCAGCAAGATTGTGGGGAGGGCTATTTAAACCCTATGGCAGAAGGATCAGGAATGAGCTAAAATGAAAGAGACTGCAGATTAAGTCAATGGTCTAAGTGTCAGTTTGGACACACTCCTTCACTAAGAGTGAAGTGAACTGAGGACGGATTTCTTTTTCTCTGAAAGTATAACATTGCCCAAGTTTCAGGGTCCATTAAAAAATGAGCTTTTCCCTTTCAATTCAGCTATTAAGTTACATTTACCACATAAGACTTGAGGCTGTGTCAATGTGTATATTCAAGACTGAGATAACAGATATTTAGAATCCATAACAGATTTGAGGGTGTGGGAACGGGGGGGGGGGGGGGGGGGGAGCAGACAAGTGGAGTTGAGGATTATCCAATCAGCCATGACATCATTGAATGGTCTCTTATGTCTTCTAGCCTTGTTTCAAGGTCCTGGTCATTATGTGATAGTGCTAATGGCACTGGACTTGTCTTCCACAAGCTCAGCCCTTGTGCTGTGGGTGAAATTTTAACTCAAATTACTTAATAATTCTGTGCTTGAAAACTAACTTCGCTGAAGGAGGCCATAAAAATATCATCAGTTGTCCTAAATTTCCACCCTGATCGCTAATCTTTAGGGAAGGAAATCTGCCATCTTGTCCCAGTCTGATGACTCCCAAAGACCTGCTCCCACAGCGGTGTGGTTTGGATTTTTAACTGCTCTCTGAGGTGCCCTAGCAAGCCACTGCATTGTAGCGATCAGGGACGGGCAACAAATTCTGGCTTTGGCAGCAATGTCTAAATCCCTTAAAATAATCTTTACAAACATCATTTGCAAAGAAAAGGGACATCAGGAAACCTTGTAACGGATTTTGTGAAGGGTGCAGCACATCCGTTTGTGTTGGTACTGAAAGCTTTAAATGTTCCCAGCCCAGCTCCTTGCTTTCTGGGAGTCTGTGTTTGTTTCCTTTCGAGTGACGCCGTTTAAATATTGGGCTTTTATGTTAAATTGAACGCTGGTGGAAAGGTTTCCAGTCTGAGAAATTAAAACAGGTTTTAAAAGAATCCCCAGCAGGTTTATGTACAGACTTCTGGGTTTAACCAGAACTAATGCAATTACAATCCTTGAGACACGGTCTGCAGTCTGGAGCTGATTTGAGCCGGGGCGGAAGGAATTTCGGCTGGGAGCCACAGAGAAGCTAATCTAAAGGCATTGTAATGCATTTCCTCCTACAAAGGAAAGCATTTTCAGGCAATGTTGACATCCTGTTCCTGTTAATGGGCCTTGTCCCCTGTGACTTTCCTCTTGCTTTTGAAACGCCTGAATGCTCCTATTGTGAAGGGAAGCACAACAGTTGGGAGAATAATTTAATAGACTTCACAGCCTGTAATTCTCTACATAGGAGACATTCACTATATCGTGCAAAATTTCTATTGAAACATTCATACAACAGACATCAATCCAGAGATGAATGCACTCCTCTGTCAGCACTGACCACATACAGACACAGCAGGCTTCCCAGTTACACAAAAGTTGCAGGGTAACCTTTTACAGGCCTCCCAGCATTTACAAAACATTCCTTAAAAAGTCGAACCTCCAGTTTTCTGCAAATCAGTTTTCTTTCCCCTGCCCTACCCAGTACTCTGCAAATCAGTTTTATTGCCCCCGCAGACACCCTACGTTCACAAGTGTAATTGGGAGAATTACTGGAGACCCCATGAATATAAGAGGAAGAGCAGATTTATTCAGGGCTGGGGGGGGAATGCAAATGAGGCAGAGTTTTGTGTCAAACAGAAAAATGTGTCACTAACTAACTTTGTTTCTCTGCAATTGACCATTTCTATTTTCATTTGAATATTTTCCAGACGAGGCCCGTAATCAGAGCTGTGGGGTACTGGTGCACTGTTTGGCTGGGATCAGTCGATCAGTCACAGTAACTGTGGCCTACCTGATGCAGAAGTTGAACCTGTCCATGAATGATGCCTACGACATTGTGAAGATGAAGAAGTCGAACATCTCCCCCAACTTCAACTTCATGGGGCAGCTGCTGGACTTTGAGCGGACCCTGGGCCTCAGCAGCCCCTGTGATAACCGGCTGCCCTCACAGCCTCTCTACTTCACCACCACACCCACAAACCAGAATATGTTCCAACTCGACCCACTCCAGTCCACTTGACTGCTCAACCCAGCACCCAGTGAGTAAAGGCTCAGAAGAATTTTAAAGGTCAAATCACTGACATGTAAAGGGGCTCGAGATGGGTATGAAAAAGAAGCAGCTGATTTCACTGAAGGCAACTTGACTCTTTTGTTCAAGCAGCTGTTTTGAAGTGGGGAGACCCTGACCCTTTGACTTTGAGACCACTGATGGTTCACAAAGTTAGTTGGAAAAGTACAGTGGCTGAAAGCTTCACAGTCTGAAGAGGGGACAAAGAGAGAAGTCAGGCGAAATACTTGCACTCTCTTGAATAATCCCCTTTTTTTGTTGAGTACTGTTGGTAGCCAGACATTTGTCTTCAGTGAAGACTTTGTTTTTTCCAGCTTGTTAGGAGAGTGGGGGAGAAAAAAAGATGTTTTGAGAGTTCTGGAATTGGCCACAATTATATTTCTGTACTCCAGATTCAACAGAGTACTTTACAGCATGATTTCTGTATATATTGTCTGTGTACAGGTCCAGTGTCACAAATTGTACATCAACCAAGATTGTATTATTTGGGTGGATTGCTGTAAGGAAAGTAGCTTCCTGTAGGTACTTGAGATTGAATTCAGTGCATCTCCTTCCTCGCAAATGCTAATGACAGGAAATGTACAATTACTATGTAAATTAATATTGTTTTTAACTGATCCTTTGGACAGTATATGCCAAAAAAAGGTTGTGTTTGACTTGCTTTGATATGATGCTTTATCTATGTATGAGTGCAATTTGAAGCTAGCTTATCATTTATGTCCTCTTGTTTCCCTCAATTTTCAGCTGAGCTCCTTGTTCATGTGTATACAGTGCTTGTGATTTCTTGCTAATGGATGAGTAGACTGTTATTTGAAAACGGGACTGGCAAATTTCTTTGCGTTAATTTTTATAATGGACAATGCGTATCTCATACAGTGCATTACCTCTGTGCAGACTCTTCAGGGAAGTTAATCATGAATGCAATAGTTTTTTTTCTATAAGTCTGTATTTAAAACTGGAAGCTGAAACTGTATGTATACACTGCACTTGCTGTCACTCAGTAGCCAGTTGAGAAATCGTCCCCAATTCATTGTTACCGACAACTTAATGTGGGATGGGGGATTTTATTATAAGAATGATTGATTGATTGTATAAAACTAAGTTATTAATAAATAACTATTTTGTCTATATAGAATCTTACACAAACTTTCAGTCTCACTTGATTATCCTTATTCCAGTGTTAAAATGTTTCTTGATGGGTTTTGTGGTTACAAAATAATAGAACCAAGCATTCGAAGCAAACTTGAGAATGACTTTAAATGAAAACACACTAGTAAATGACAACTCGTGTTTATTTCATAAGGTACATCCTGCCTGCTTAACCACTAGGTTTGAGGAAGTAACAATCAAAAGTACACATTAGAGAGCTCTTATAATGCAGGGCATTTAGACTTCAAGCACAAAAGCCTGTTTCAAACAAATTTGAGGAAGTGGATCTTTATTTTTAAATGAGGAATTGAAATAAAAAAGGAACTACTGTTAGATGAGTTATGTCAAGCTGGGAAGATACAGCGAGTGCAGAATGCAGGTCCAGTGTTTTTATGCTGAGGCTCTGCAGTTTTTAATCCGTATCAATGACCTGAGTACAGAATGCAAGTTGCTACGAATTGTAGACCTTCATCGGAGGAGTGTAACACAGAAGGAGGCCATTTGATGCACCGAGTTTGCTCTAGCTCTTTCAAAAAGAAATCTCCGCTTGCTCTTTTTCATTGTAGCCTGCAATTTCTTTTTTGTTGTTTTCTTTCTGCTTCATCTATTTATTCAATTCCTTTTAAAAGGATACTATGGAACCTGTAGCTGGCATCATGTGAAGCAAATCAATCTGAATCCTAACTACTCAGTAAATTTTTAAAAATTCTTGTCATTTCTTGTTCCTTTACAATCACTTTACATTTGTGCCCTACGATAAGTAAGACTTCAGCCATTAGAAATTGTTTTTCCATTGATTTCTCAAATATCTCCTTAAACTTCTTTGCTATGAGGCTCAGAGCTCAGCTTCCCAGTCTCCCCACATAACTAATCCCCAATTTAATATATTTCTCTTTTTGTTTTTAAATTACTGTATCCCTAAAGCCTTCACATTCTCCCTAAAGTGAGGTGCTCCAAATTAGACCATGGTCCAAAATAGCGACAAACCAGTGCTTCTTAAAAACTAGATATAACTTCCTGGTTTTGTGCCAATGTTTTTAAAGCCCAGAATCTGATATACTTTGCTAACTTGTCATGCCATCTTCAAAGATTTGTGCACAAATAATATACCAGACTCTGTGTTCTTTCAGCTCCCCACCTTTTATAAAATGCCTCTCCCCCCCCCCCCATGTAAGCATCAGATAGTTTGATAGATAAACCGAGCAGAAAGTACAAATAAGATTGTAAATATTGGAAGGTAAAATGGAATCTATCCATCTGAGTGGTGTCAGAACAGATCTGGGTGTGAAAATGGATGCATATGTTCAACCTGTCTGGTCATAAGGTGCAATCAGTGTAACATTTGAGAGTTATTACCGGGTCAATACAAGAACGGCCTAAAGCTGCACAGTGTGTTGGCCAATGCACGTCTTTGAACACTGCATTATGTTCTGGACATGAAGGGTCAAACAGAAGTTGCAAATTCTGGAACTGATGTGGAGCAGGACACAAAGCGAATGGCTACTGTAAGCTGATTTATGAGAAAAGATTTAAAAAAAATTGCTGACTCTTCAAGCCACAGTGAAAGCAAATTAGGAATACATTAGAGGTGCATAAGATGCTAAGTGAAACAGAGAAGGTTAAACCTTAACACCAACTTAAACGCAAAATGAATCTTTGAAAATCTACAGCTCTGAACAAGTTTTTAGTCATCTGTCCTAATATCGGTGTTTGTGTCAAATATCTGATTACACTCTTGTGAAGATCCTTCAGTTTGTTTACCACCGGTAAAGGTGCAACAGAAATACAAGCTGTTGCCATTAATCCATGACTGCAAGACATAGTTACAAACCAATAAATGGCCATTTCAGGTTCAATGTCAGAACGCATTTCAAACAAAAATAACCAATACCTGGAATAGATGCAGCAAAACTGGAATCGTTCTGAGGCCATTAGCTAGGGTAGCACGGTGGCTCAATGGTTAGCACTATTACCTCACGATGCCAGGGACCCGGGTTTGATTCCAGCCTTGGGTGAAGTCTGTGTAGAGTTTGCACGTTCTCCCCATGTCTGTGTGGGTTTCCTCCAGGTGCTCCGATTTCCTCCCACAATCCAAAGATGTGCAGGTTAGGTGAATTGGTCATGCTAAATTGCCCATTGTGTTCAGGGGTGTGTAGGCTAGGTGCATCAGTCAGGGAAAGTGTTTTTTGCTGTTGTATTGCTATAGTCTTACCAGACCATAGCGGCTGCTCTCTCATTAGAGAAAAGTGACTGACAGTGATTTAACCTGAGGGCCACCAGACCTCGGGCAAGGGACGAGGTTGAGAAGGAGAGTCCTTCATGGTAACCTCAAACCAGTGATGGGAATTGAACCCATGCTGTTGGTATCACACTGCCCTGTAAACCAGCGATCCAGCCAACTGAGCTGAACCAATTCCCTCAGAAAACGTACAGCAATAGGGTAGGAGATGGGTCTGGGTGGGTTACTCTTCGGAAGGTTGGTGTGAACTTGTTGGACTCAATGGCCTTTTTCCACACTGTAGGGATTTGATGATGTCCTGAATCCAGAATGTTTATGGAGGATGAGATGGATAGGTCAAATAGCTTCCTTCAGTTGTACACTGTGCTCTCTGAGTTTGTACACACAGCAAACCTCCCTGAGCCACTGGAGGGGAAGAATCTAATCAGTTGTCTGTAAAGTTTGATGGCATTGCCATTGCTCCCTCATCCTGGGGTTATTATTGACCAGAAACTGAACCAAAAGTAGCATAGTGGCTCAGAATTCTCTTAACGAATAACCTACCTCCTGTCTCCCCAAGTGCCCACTATCTAAATGGCACAAGTCAGAGTATGATAGAATAATATCCGCTCACTGAGATAAGTGCAGCTCCAATAGCACTTGAGCTTGACACCAAGCCAAAACAGCCCCATTGGTTGGCACCCAATCCAGTGCCATATTGTTTGACCCAATCCACCCCATTCAACATTCACTCTGTCACCAATACATAATGGCAGCATTGTGTACCATCTTCACAATGCATTGTAGCAACTCACCAAAGCTCTTTGAAAGCACCTTTTAAAGCTGTTACCTCTACCTTGAAGTAGATACATGGGAACACCACGTCCTGCAGGTTACTCTCCAAGCCATTCACCATCCTGACTTGGAAATATATCACCGTCCCTTCAGGGTCAATATCCTGGACCTCCCTCCCAAACAGCATTGTGGGTCTACCTACAGCACACGGACTGCAGCTGTTTGAGAAGACAGCTCATCGCAACCTCCAAAGGCAATTAGGGATGAGCAATAATTGTTGGCCTTTTAAATTGATTTAAATATTAGAATGTAAAAATAAATTATTTTAGCTTTGTATCAGCAAATGACAGCCTTAATGACAACAATGACTGCCCTGGGCATTTCAGCGGCGTCAACAAAATACAAATTTCTTCATAACAGTCTTATGGAGAGCTCTCATTCCTGATGTGGAGAAACTGCTCTTTGAGCCTTGTTCTGCAATGCGAAGGTATTTCAAACACTTTGAGAAGAGTTTCATTTGGTGATTTACACATCTTTTTAATGCTCTCCATCACATCCATTACACTGAAGTTGAATTCCCTTTTTCTGCTTTGGAAAGAAATCTAGGGGACATCATAGACCCTAAGGTCACTGATTTGTTTACAAAGTCAACATTGTAAAGTCAGCCCCTGTTCCCCACATAATTGTTAAGACATCATGTAGGCACACATTTTCTCACAGATGAAAGCAGCAAGTTCAATAGATAGCCACAATCCACTCTACCCCATCATATAACGAGTGTAAACAAAGACAGGTCTTAACACTTAAGTATCTGCAACCAATAGATACATTTTCCTCTTTTTAATCAAAAGAGTGATAATCGAAAGTTAAGATCTTGTTCCATGACAGCTTTGTTGCAATTTTTTAAATTATTTTGAATGGACATCTGCCAGAGACAAATGGTGGGAATTATAAAAGTATTAAGAGGGTATATTACAAATTGCAGCCTGCTTAGTTTAAGGAAAAAAAACTTCCACAGTAATTGTGTAACAGCTTAGACTTACACTTCAGTGCAATAAGGGAGTGCCGCATTGTCAGAGGTGCCCTGTTTCAAATGAGGTATTCAACCAAGTCCTCTGTCTATGCAAGTAGGTATACAGCCATTTCAGCACAATATTTTCAAGGAGAGGAAATTATCCCATTGTCCTTGCCAAGTTTTATCCTTCAAGTAGCAACACCAAAACAAGTATCCTGCCCATTTATCAATATTGCTGATTGTTCAATGTTCCAGAGCACAAAGAAACTATCATGTTTGTCTACATCGTTTGAAAACAAGGAATCCTGAGGATGTAAAAAAGCACCATATAAATGTCAGTTCTTAAATTTTTGGTTAAAAATAAGTGTCTTGTTAATTAATTTATACATTTATACCTGGAAAGCAGCGATTTCTCCACTTAAAGTTTTGTGCGTGTACCCACACAGCATAGAATGCTTCAGAATAGTGGTTCACCACACCTTCTCAAGGATACTTGGGGATGGGAAAGAGATACTGACTTAGCTTGAGACTCTTGAACAAACATAAAATGTCTCCTCAAACGAATGTGCTTGTTTATATCCTAGTAGGACGTAATTAAGGAAGAAATTCTTAAGCTTTTCACAAATTTGGCATGTCACAAAGTGTTTTTATAACCAACTAAATACTTTGAAGTGTGGTCATTGTTGTGACACCAGAACCTCTGAGCTGCCAACTTCCTGTGCTGGGCCCTTTGTGCATTTTGTGGACTTCACCTGACGAAGGAACAACCTCTGAAAGTGCGTGATTTTAAGTAAACCTGTTGGACTATATAACCTGGTATCGTATGACTTCTGACATTGTCCACCCCAGTCCAACACCAGCACCTCCCCATCAATTTGTGGAGTGGCTCATACAATGTTGCTCACCTCCAAGGACTGTACCTCCACAATCTAAGTGATGGATTAATCGCAATAAACTTAGCCAATAAGGACGCTAATGCTAGGCTTCATGGAGTTTCATTGGCTAGATAATATAAAAATACAGGTGAAAGTGAGGACTGCTGATACTGGAGATCAGAGTCAAGATTAGAGTGGTGCTGGAAAAGCACAGCAGGTCAGGCAGCATCCAAGAAGCAGGAAAATCGACGTTTCAGGCAAAAGCCCTTCATCAGGAATGATGAAGGGCTTTTGCCTGAAACTTTGATTTTCCTGCTCCTCAGTTGCTGCCTGACCTGCTGTGCTTTTCCAGCACCACTCTAATCTTGAATATAAAAGCACAGGCAACACCAGAGCCAATTTACCCACAGTAAACTCCCACAACAGCAAATGTGTTTCTTTCACCGTTGGTTGAGGAAAAAAATAAAGGCCTAAGCCATGGAGGCATAACAACAGCTATCACTATGACAACTGAGTTCAAGTAAGTCATTTAATATTTATGCTTTGTAGAGAAAACAAAACGTGTATCATAATTTGTGAATTGCAACTGCACTCCAGATTATTAAAACCCCATTATTTTCTTCTGATGCCTCTTTTGAAAGAACAAAATCAGAAAGACTGCACTAATATAGCATTTTTCACCATCTGAGGAGATCCCAAAGTGCATCCAATTAAGTACTTTTCATGTCCACCCACTATTATAATAAGCAGCCAAATTCTAACCAGCAAATTCCCATATATGGCAATGTCATAATGACCAGGCATGTTGATTGCAAGATAAATGTTGATCAGGGCATTTATTCTTTGACAGGATATGGAGGTTATTTTTGTATATCCCTAATTTCCCTTCAACTGAGTGACTTTCTTAGGCCTTCATTTAGGGCAGTTAGAAGTCAATCATATTTGGGTTTTGTGTCTCGCATTGACCAGACCAGGCAAGGAAGGCAGATTTCCTTCCAAAAGAGAACCAGATGGGTTTTCAACAATCAATTTGTTTCATGGTCACCATTGCTGAGACTGGTTTCTAATTCCAGATCTTGTTAATTAATTAAACTGAGACAATGTGCCATGTTGGGATTTGAACCATGTTCCCAGAGGAACAAATTCCGCTTCAAATACAGCGGAATTACTTCCCTGCTTTTCTTTTAGGTCAATGTTTCCTCTGACAAGGCAGATTCAATTTAACACCAAATCTGAAAGATGGCACCTTCAACGGTCATGATTTAGAGATGCCAGTGTTGGACTGGGGTGGTGGTTGACCACCACCTGACGAAGGAACAGCGCTCCAAAAACTAGTGTGCTTCCAATTAAACCTGTTGGATTATAACCTGGTTTTGTGTGATTTTTAATCTTCAACAGTGCACTCCTTACAGCGAACACAATGGCGGTCTTCTGTTGCTGTAGGTAATGTCCTTGCCTCTGAGCCAGAAGCTCTGGGTTTGAGTCCCACCCCAAGACCAAGTGGTCAAGGAAGGTGCATTTCTAATGTAGTCAATCATTCCTATTGCAGATGATAAAAGAGTGGGAGAGTCTTCTGGACAGACAGACCTTGACAGGCCAGAACATTCCTAGTGAAGGACACGGACGTCAGTACGTGCTTAGTCTGTCCGTGAGAAGAAGAAATGTCAAGTGCAGAAATAGAAAGCTAACTGAAAATATCTAAGTTTAGGTAGAAAAGGATGGATGAAGCTCATCTGGCGCATGAGCCGTTTGGTTTAAGTGCTCCGTGAATTCTGTGTATTGCATAATCCCATGTAAACCTGAGCTCATCTGAATCGCTGCTGATTGTATCATAACTTGCACCCAAGTTCGAACTTTGGTGAACCACATCAAATCCTTTAATCAGGCAATATTTCAATTTTCAAATTCTTCCCCTTGTTTTAAAATTGCTAATGATGGAAGTGTCATCTGCTACCTCAGCCTTAATTGATGGGAATCCCTTCCTAAATCACTCTGTCTCATTAACTAGCATTCCCCGTTAGGTTTGTAAAGCACATCTTATCTCTGTGACCTTTAGTTACCAGCCCGAAATTATTTCTTCAACATTCACACATGGGTTGTGGGCATCGCTGGCTAGGCCGGTGCTTATTGCCCAACCTCTACTAGTTCTGGAGAAGGTAATGGTGAGCCAGCTTCTTAAACTGCTACCATCCTCATAGTATAAGGACATCCAAAGTGTGTTCAGGCAGGAGTTCCAGGATTTTGAGCCTGTGATACATTTCCAAGTCAGGATAGTAAATAGATTAGATTACCTACAGTGTGAAAACAGGCCCTTTGGCCCAATAAGTCCACACCAACCCTCCAAAGAATAACCCACCCAGACCCATTTCCATCGAACTAATGTACCTAACACAATGGGCAATTTAGAACAGCCAATTCACCTTACCAGCACATCTTTAGACTGTGGGAGGAAACCAGAAGGAAACCCATACAGACACAGGGAGAATGTGCAAACTCCACACAGTCAGCTGAAATTGAACCTGGGTCCCTGGTGCTGTGAGACAGCAGTGTTAACCACTGAGCCACCCCGAGCTTGGAGCTGAACAGGAAGGGGCTGGTGTTCCCATGTATCTGCTGCCCTTGTCCTTCTGGATGGGTTTGGAAGGTGCTGATGGACGAGACTTGATGAGTTGTCCTCAGATTTCTCGACGTGGCTCGATGTCAAATTTTGTTCCCAAGAAGTGCTTGGAGGCATTTTGCACTGAGAAGGCGCTATAGAAATGCAAGTCATTATTGTTGCGAAAGCGAAGTTTTTGTTCGCACCTTGGTGGGTGGCAAATGTTGAAAACCAGAACAGCTGAAAGAAAAAGAGAGAGAGAAAGCTTGACCATTCCTGGGCTTTCAACACAACACACAGCTGTGAAGCTAATCCAAGTGTCTTCCCCACCCCGCGGGCAATCTCCAACTGTCCCAGGTCAGCCTGAAAGGACAACTGTTTTTTTTCCAGAAAACCTTGCAGCATAACCGGGAGGTGGGAATTGCATCTGTGAGGGGGCGGGCTGCAAAAAAAAAATGTAGGAACAGTTTGTAACTAAACCTGACCTGCACTAATCTTAACTCTCAACAGCTTCCGTTCCTGCTCTGTGCCAACTGCTGGAGATTTTGTGCGGGGGGGGGGGGGAGACTAACGTGATTTCCTGGCCAGCTGCAGATGAAGCGCTTTTGATTTCATTTTATAAGCCTCCCCCCCCCCACCCCATGCTATTGATGATTGATTTTAGCTTTATTCTTCTCCCTCCAATGCTGCCCCTTGAAATTGAACCTCCACCTCTTCGTTCAGTTTCACTCCAGCCTCTGCTCGTCCTTCCCCAGTTTCCTTCTCGTTTTTATCAAACTTTAACAATTCTGGCTCAGAGTCACCGGCCCCATTATCGCTCAGCGGAAACTCTGGATAGTAAAGTGGGTCTGAATTTGCGGTTACGTTTGTGAGGAACGCTTGAAGGGGAGATGGGATGGGGCGAGGAAATAACGCCACAGAAAAAGACAAAAAGTACTGAACCCCTCCCCCCACCCACTAGTCTTGCATATTTCACATTTGCACTTTAAAGACAGTCACTCCAACCTCCAGACAGCAAGAGCCAGTTGTGATACTCAGTTACGGATGTTAAACAAAACCACTCATTGACCTGAGGTTTTAAGCGTGCAAGTGTTTACTATTTCTCGCTCCCTGACCTCAGCAGTTTGGATGTAGCAATTAATTTCCTCACTGCCTCCCCCCAGAATAGACAGCCCAGTGTTTTACACACTTGCACGCAGTTCCTCGTTTGAATAGTGACAGAATATTCATTGCAACTGCGGTACTGAGGGAGCACTGCATTATCCCAGGTGCCGGCTTTCAGATGACACATTACAACCGAAGGCCCACCTACCTGCCTGGTCTGGTGAGTGTAAAATATCCCATCATCCAAGTAGGACAGGGGAACTAACTCTAGTGTCCAGGCCAATATTTACCATTCAAGCAGCATCACAAAAATAGATCATCTAGTCATTACAAAATTGCTGTCTGTGGGATTGTTACTCTGTGTATTCTGACTGTTTCAAACGTTACAACATGGACTACATTTCAAAAGAAAGCGCTTGATAGACTTCCTACAGGGAGGAAAGAGACCATTCAGCCTATCAAGCCTGTTGCTGTGAGGCAGTAGTGTTAACCACTGATCCACTATGCCACTTTGTTGACTGTGAAGTTATAGAGTCATAGAGATGTACAGCTTGGAAACAGGTCGAGTCCCATTTTGCCATATCCCTCTAAACCCTCCCTATTCATCATATACCCATCCAGACATCTTTTAAATGTTGTAATTGTACCAGCCTCCACCACTTCCTCAAACAACACATTCCATACACGTACCACCCTCTGCATGGCAAAGTTTCCCCCGAGGTCCATTTTAAATTCTTCCCCTCTCACCCTAAACCTATGCCCTTTAGTTCTGGGCTCCCCTTCCCAGGGAAAAGGCTATTCACCCTATCCATGCCTCTCATAATTTTATAAACCTTGTGATATGTCATGAGCATGAAACATGCTGGATAAATGCAAGTTCTTCTGTCCTTTACTGTGTGGTAATCCTCCAATTCTTAAAAGAAAGAAATTTACAGTGAACAACAGTAGAAAGAACTGCATTTACATAGCACCTTTCACAGTCTCAGGCCACCTCAAGTCGTTTACATGTAAGGTAGAAAAGATAGTGACGTGCTCACAGTTGCTGAGGAAGTATAAGTGCTTGTCTGATTCACGTGGCTAGGTAGATTTTTTTTTACCTATTTCCCTAAAATTTCCAGTTTGATTGAAGTAAATATGCTTTATTAATCATTCAATGACAAAAGCTGGCTGTGACACGTATAACACTTTTGACTGGATTTTGGTGGTCAAATTACTCTGCTTCAACCACACCCAGGGGAGATGTTGAAGTTGTGTTTACAACACCTCCCAGCATTGTGAAAGCTAAAGTACAGAGAGAAAGACTTGCTTTATTCAATGCTTGGTCACAGCCTCAGGATATCATTATGCAGCCATTGAAGCACTTTTGAAATGTTAGAAGGTTGAATACGGTACCCAGCTACATGTTTGCACACAGCAAGGTCCTGTCAACAGTTAAATAATATGGAAGTGAGTAAATCAGCTGTTTTAATGTTAGTGGTTGAGAGATAGCTATTGGCTATCTTATGCTCTTCATTCAAGTCACCCCTCGCTCTCCTAATGTCCAGTGAGAACAAGCTCAGTCTGTTGATGCCTGACCTGCTGTGATCTCCAGAATTTTTTGTTTACAGCTCAGTCTGCTCTCTCTTTCCCCATAAGACACGCACTCATTCCGGGTATCAATCTAGAAAACCTCTTTTGAATCACTTCCAGTGTATTTGCATCTTTCCTAAATAAGGAGATCAAAACTGTTCAGTCTTTGAGAAGTGGTCTCACTAGTGCACATTATTCCTTCAAAGAACAAAAATAAATTGGTCAAAGATGATTTTCTTTCACGAAATCATGTTGATTCTTCCACATTACCTTGCGTTTTTCAAATACCCAACTATAACTTCTTCAGAGATCGATTCTAATCTCTTCCCACAAACAGACATCAAGCTAACTGACTTTTCATTTCCTGTTGTCTGTCTCTCACCCTTTTTGAACAGAGAGGCTTTATTTGCTACTTGGCTGTCTAAAGGTCCTTTCCAAAATCTAGGGAATTATGAAAAATTAATAGCAATGCAGTAGCAATTATGTTTAAGACTCTAAGATAACGTGCATCTGAACCTGGTGATTTGTCAGCCCAACAGCTCCCTGTTAGCTCAGTACCACTTCCCTGGAGATTGTAATTTTGCCACGTTCAATGAATTATAGAATCATAGCATCCCTACAGTGTGGACACAGGCCATTTGGCCCAACAAGTCCACACCGACGCTCCGAAGAGTATCCTACCCAGTCCTATTCCCCTACCCTATTATTCTACATTTCCCCTGACTAATGCCCCTAACTTACACATCCCTGAAAACTATGGGGCAATTTAGCTTGGCCAATTCACCTAACTTGCATGTCTTTGGACTTTGGGAGGAAACTGGAGCACCCAGAGGAATCCCATGCAGACACACATTTCTTCTCTTCCTTCCTCCTCCTAATTTACAACTCTGATCAGAATATTCTTCTTTCCTATGCAGTGATCCTTTATCATTCCATCGCTTTGTGCTTTAGTTAATAGTCTCTTATGTGAAATCTTACTAAATTTGTTCAACGTTTTTTAATGGGATGTGGGCATTACAAAGCCAGGTCAACACTTGTTGCCTGCTGCTAATTGCCTCTTGAGAAGATGGCAATAAGTCATTGTCTTGGCCTGCTACAGTCCATTGGGTCCTCTAGTGCTGCAACCCCTAGAAGAGGGCTTCCAAGATTTTGACCCAGTGACAGTGGTGGAATGGGTGAAGTGATTTCCAAATCTGGATGCTGTCTGGTTTGGGAATGAACATGGAAGTAGTGGTGTTCCTCTGTATCTGCTGCTACTGCTGGGACTAAAGAGCTCTCTGAAATGGGATCTTAGCTCGAGTGAGGAGCAGAATTCCAGTCTTCGGCCAATTCATGATCTTGGAGTGGAGGAATGGGTGACATTCAGGGAAACCAGGCTTCTGAAGAGTCCAAATCTTATGTTTCCACCCTCAAACTAGATCAAAGTTATGGGTCATAAAAATAACATGGTGACAGATGAACCCAATTGAGAATTCAGGAGAAAATTCTCTAACCAGAGAGAAGTTAAAATGTGGAGTTCCCTCCCACAGGGACTACAAGGTTAAGTCAAATTGTGTCAGTACCTTTAAATAGAAATTAAACAAGTCCATTAAGGAGAAAAGAATAGAAGGACAGGTTGATAGGATGAAATAAGGAGGTTGGGTGAAGACTTGCATGGTACATAAATACCAGCATAAGCCAATTGGGTTGATTGGCCTATGTCTTACCTTTGGGTTTTATTTAATAAATTGCAATTTTGTGACTGAAAGACAGCAATGCTAACCACTGAACCACAGGGGAGGAGATAAATAGCAGTACCATCAGGTAATCCATCACATTGTATTTTGTCTAAGCTTGTTGTGTGCAAATTGGTTGTCACGATTCCCACATTGTCTACACCTCATAATGCTCCATTGCCGATAAAGCATTTTGGAATACCTGGAGTTCAAGGCAACTGCTGTACAAGTGCACAGCTTTCTTTCTATCAGCTCCAAGTCATTCACAGTCCCAACTTGAAGAGGTTGTTATTTCCTCGTCATGTCGGAGGCAACATCTAGCCATTCTTTCCTTAAGGGAACTGATACAGAAACAAGACCAAAAACCTTTTCCATTCCACTTATATAGGCAGTAGGCCCTATCTTGACCACATTGTGTGAGTTAAGAAAATGCTACAATTATAATCGACTCAATTTATCGGCATTTTTGATCAGTTACTTTGTACTCTCTGATTGTACTAATATCATTGCAATTACTCTGCCTGAATAGCCATAAATTTCAAAGGAGATTTAGTCCATTTGTTGTGAAAATAAATCATTTTGATCACCAAATGGATGAAACCCCGGATAACATTGTAAGAAGCAAATGTTGAAAATAAGGAAACACTTGCTATACATGTAGGGTTAAAATAGGCCTATTGAATAATCAGCTATCACAATAAGTCATTTAATCAAAATGATTACAAGGACTAGTTGAAACAGGTAGTTTTCAAAGTAATGATTTAACTTACGTCTTTTTAGAAATGTTTTATTTTTTTCTTTAAGCTTCACAACAGGTGATCCTAATTTGATAATCCACTTGCTGCATAGTGTCGAGTGTAAGTTCATGTTTTGTGATGCACAGTTCAGGACTAAAGGCCGCAATTATGTAAGAAGTTGTCTTTTGATCAACCAGATAATCTTAACACTTGACACACCGTTAAAAAGAATCAAAGTGGACGTTCCATCTATATTTGCTTAGCACATCTCCTGTAGATGTGAGGTTGGCCAGGCTCATTTTCTCTGCTGTCTTGAGTAATTTTCATGCAGTGTGTGTGTAGTTGCCATAAGGATTGAGCAGTATTAGATATGCACTTGTCTCTGCAGTAGCCCCTTGTCTTTAAACCAGGTAAAGGTAGGCTAAAGGCCCCTGATTAACCCAAGCCAAAACTCCAGGGCAAGGCTTCCCAAAGTGGGAGGCAAAAATGGCGAAAGGGAGGACTGCAAATGCTGGTGATCAGAGTCGAAAGTGTGGTGCTGGAAAAGCACAGCAGGTCAGGCAGCATCCGAGAGCAGGAAAATCTGATTCCTGATGAAGGGCTTTTGCCCGAAACGTTGGTTTTCCTGCTCCTTGGATGCTGCCTGACCTGCTATGCTTTTCCAGCACCACTCTAATCTTGATTCTCTTCCCAAAGTGGGAGTCAGGATTTCAAATAGTCCCAAAGTTTGAGCTTGCAGGCTCAGAGGTAGAAATAGCTACCATGCAATTCTGTTACACCCAGCCCCCTCCTCACCTCACCACCTCCAGCTCATCCACTCTCCTACCCCCTCCCCACAACATACACATACACCCTCACTCTCACAAGCCTTCGGTGCTTTGCCCGCGCCTGTCATCGGTTGAGTCCAATTCATTGAATGTTTTCAAGAAGGAGTTAGACATAGTTCTGAGGGCTAAAGAAATTCAAAGGTCTGGGGACAAAGTGCGAACAGGATGTTGAGTTGGAGGAACAGCCACAATCAGATCAAATGGTAGAGTAGTCCTGAAGGCCGAATGATGTATTGTGTTTCTATGCATGCAGATTCAGGTCCTTGAGATTGCTGTGCTCCAAAATGTCAAAGAGATGTCTGATCAGGTCAATGATTATTTTTCAGAAAAGGTATTTATTTTAAGAAAGATTAGGATTTATTACTCTTTTAAAGAAAGATAAATATGTGTTATTTACTGAAAGCAGCAGAATTGTTTCATTAGGTTGCACTATGATGTTCAGTGCCTCCTTTTGAATATTGATGCATTGGCATTCAGAAAATGCAGGATGCCAATTCCTATCACTACTGGCCTTGTTACTTGGCATGACTGATTCAGGTTAAGAAGAAACCATTCCCACCATTACTTGTCTTTTTTTTAATAAATATTTTTATTGAAAACCTTTTTATATCTTTTACGAAACATTTATAAAAAAGAAAAAGAATAACATCTTCAAAACAGAAGAAAAGGCAGTACAAAAAAGGCCATAACACACTACCATTGTTAATAAACAACCTACTATTCGACCAAAGCAAACACATCTACTTTACTTAAACTAAACTACAAACATATTAAATAAATACTAACTTAAACTAAATTCAAATAACTTAAATTAAATAATATCTCACAACTTTATTCTATCTGACTCATCACACCTCCACTGAGGCTCCCATCCCTTGGAGCACCATCTACAGTACCCATATTCTCTTTCCCCCAGTCTCCTCCTCCTGGGGCTCCACAGGCACCCATACTGATTCCCATGGTTATACCACGGCCTTGATTAGTATTGCCGATAAGTCATCATCAATGTAATTTATAAAGGGCTGCCACGCCTTGTAGAACTGTTCCGTTTTGTGGTGCACCATATTTGTGAGGTAGTCTTGGGGGAGATGTTCCATCACCAGCTTATGCCACCCCATTAGACCTAATGGTTTTTCTGGCATCCAATTCACCAGAATGTTCTTCCTCACACAGTGGGTGAGAATATTACACAACCTCTTCCCATATTCCCCCATAGAGGGCAAATTTAGCAATCCCAAAACAAGAAATACCGGATCCACGGTAATTTCAATCCCCAGGATAACCTTTAGCTCCCTTACCTTAGCATTCCAGTACCTCTGGATCTTACAACAGGACTAGTAACAGTGTGTAAGAGTGCCTATACTAATTTTACATTTGGGACACCCTGATGATACTCCTCTCTTGAACTTACCTAGCCTCTCTGGCGCCATATGAGCCTTGTGTAAGATCTTCAATTGCATGGCCTGCGCTCTGTTACATACTGAGATTTTCCTTACATTCCCCCAGATGTCATAAGACCATAAGACATAGGAGCGGAAGTAAGGCCATTCGGCCCATCGAGTCCACTCCGCCATTTAATCATGGCTGATGGGCATTTCAACTCCACTTACCCGCATTCTCCCCGTAGCCCTTAATTCCTTGTGACATCAAGAATTTGTCAATCTCTGCCTTGAAGACATTTAGCGTCCCAGCCTCCACTGCACTCTGTGGCAATGAATTCCACAGGCCCACCCCTCTCTGGCTGAAGAAATGTATGCCCGAAACGTCGATTCTCCTGTTCCTTGGATGCTGCCTGACCTGCTGCGCTTTTCCAGCAACACATTTTTAGCTCTTGAGATAAATGACAACATTGCATTTGCTTTCTTAATCACGGATTCAATGTGCATGTTTACCTTTAGAGAATCCTCGACTAGCATTTCCAGATCCCTTTGTACTTTGGCTTTATGAATTTTCTCACCGTTTAGAAAGTAGTCCATGCCTGTATTCTTTTTTCCAAAGTGCAAGACCTCGCATTTGCTCACATTGAACTTCATCAGCCATTTCCTGGACCACTCTCCCAAACTGTCTAGGTCCTTCTGCAGCCTCCCCACTTCCTCAGTACTACCTGCCTGTCCACCTAACTTCGTATCATTGGCAAGCTTCATTAGAATGCCCCCAGTCTTTTCATCCAGATCATTAATATATAACATACCTCCGGTGAAATATCCATTCCTACTCTTTTTGATTACCACTTCATTTGAAAGCAGTGAACTTATTGTAAAGCTCTATATCATCTTGTTTAGCCCTGAATCAAGGACTAGGCTCAACTCTGATTTCCATATTATAAAAAAATCATGGAAACACTTGGTGCAAAGTTGGAAATAAGGTTTACAAAGGTCATATCATAAAAGAGAGGTTATGACCATCAGGAATAATTAAAGGAGAGGGGAATGACCCAACAGAGATCTTTAAAATGTTATGATTTGGAGATGTCGGTGTTAGACTGGAGTGTACAAAGCTGGAAGTTTTTGTTGCAAACGTTTCGTCCCCTGGCTAGGCGACATCATCAGCGCTTGGGAGCCTCCTGCGAAGCGCTTCTTTGATGTTTCCTCTGGTGTTTATAGTGGTCTGTCCCTGCCGCTTCCGGTTGACAACTGGCAGGGACAGACCACTATAAACACCGGAGGAAACATCAAAGAAGCGCTTCGCAGGAGGCTCCTAAAATGTTATGATTTGGAGATGTCGGTGTTAGACTGGAGTTATAAATCACACAACACCAGGTTATAGTCCAACAGATGTAATTGAAAGCACTAGCTTTCGGAGCGTCGCTCCTTCATCTGAAATCTAGTACTTCCAATTAAACCTGTTGGACAATAACATGGTGTTGTGTGATTTTTAACTTTAAAATGTTGAAAGGGTACAACAGTGTTGATGTGGAGAAGACATTTCTACTTACGGGAGATACCTTAAAAAGGGGGTCATAGATATAAATTAGTCACCATTTTTCCAAAAGAGAATGTGAGAGGTGAAAGGTATAGAAACATTAAAGGGGAAGTATAGCTTGAAGAGGACAGGAATGGAAAAATATACAGATACTATGAGAGGAAGTAGTCAGAAGGACTCTCATGTAGAGCAGAAACATTGGATAAATGACCTGTTTCCATGCTGCAGGAATTTCTATGTGACTCTAGTATCAATGCCCCTGTTAAGCCTGAAGGCAAGTTCATTCCTTTAGCTATTGGCTTTACTGAATAGGTTTAGCTCGGTTGGCTGGATCGTTGGTTTACAGAGCAGTGTGATGCCAACAGTGTGGGCTCAATTCCCGACACAGGTTGAGGTTACCATGAAGGGCTTTCCTTCTCAACTGCTTCCCTTGCCTGAAGCCTGCAGGTTAATCACCACCAGTCACTTCTCTCTCTAATGAGAGAGCAGCACCAATGGTTGCAGCAACCTGAAGGCTCAGTGGTAAGGCTCTCAATGTCTGAGCTGCAAGGTTCTGGACTCAAGACACATTCCAGGCTTTGAGTATAAAATCAAGGCTGACATTTCCATTGTACATAACTGTACCAAGGGGAGTGCCGCATTGTTCAAGGCCTTTCAGATAAGATGTTAAAACATAGCTTCACAGGGAGGTGATGGCTTAGTGGTCTTATCACTGGACTGTTAATCCTCAGACGCGAGTAATTTTCTGGGGGTCTGAGTTTGAATCCTGCCATGCAGGTAGGGAAATCTGAATTCAGTAAAAAAAAATCTGGAATTAGAAGTCTAATGATGACTGTGAGTCCATTGCCAATTGTCAGGGGATAAAACCCATCTGGGTCACTAATGTCCTTTAAAGAAGGAAACTGCCGTCCTTACCTTGTCTGGCCTACCTGTGACTCCAGACCCACAGCAATGTGGTCAACTCTTAACTGTCCAGTGGGCCATTAGGGATGGGCAATAAATGCTGACCTAACCAGTGATGCCCTCATCCTGTGAATGAAATTATTTTAAAAGTTTGGTGGATGTAAAAGGATCTACAGTAAGGAAGAGCAGGGGAGATATTCCCAGGGTCCAGGCTCACTTTCATCTCTCAATCAACATTTAAACAAGTCATTTCTTTGTTTAATTTGTGGGAGCTTGTTATATACATATTAGCGGTTTCATTTCTGACATTACAACACTTCAGAATTATTTTAGTAGCTGCAAAATGATTTGCGATGCCAGGTGGTCATGAAAAGGGCTATATAAATGTGTGCTTTGTTTTCATCTCTAGATTCTGTTGAGATATGAGCATTAGTAATATTGCTTCATGTTAATAGGTAGCTTCCTCTGTCAGTAGAGATTGAAATGGCAGAGGTCTCTTTGGGTAGCTGAAATATGTAGGACCACGAGGCTGTCCAACCAAATTTGAATCTGTTCCAAGGGAGTGAAAGTCTTCATTACCATTTACCTTACTATTTCTGTGGGGATTGCAGCCGAGAAATAAAAAATGGGATAGGCCTCTTTAATGCTTGTAAAAATGATTAAATTTTGTGGCTAAGGTATTGGCAGATTATTTAGTGAAAGTTTCCTAAGAAAGATAGAGCATAGATTTGGTTTGGAAGGTGCTGTCTAAGGTGAATTTTGTATAAAGTCAAAAGTCACTTGACACTGGAATATAGTCAACAGGTTTATGTGAAACCACAAGCTCCTTCCTCAGGTAGCGAGGTGTCATGTGATTTTTCACTTTGTCCACCCAGTTCAATACTGGCACCTCCACATAATGAATTTCTTATGGATCTTATAGATGGTACTCACTGCTGCTACCTGAATATTGGTGATGATGGGAGTGAATGTTTGTGGATTTGGTTCCAAATAAGTGGGCTGCTTTTTTCTGGTGGGTATCAAGCATCCTGAGTGTTACTGAAGCTGCACTCAACCAAGTAAGGAGGAAGTATTCCATCACCCACCTGACTTGTGCCTTGTAAATGTTAAACAGGCTTTGGAGAGTCAGGAGGTGAGTTATTTGCTGCAGTAATCCTAACATCCAATCTTCTCTTGTAGCTATTGTACTTCTATGACTAGTCCAGCTCAGTTTTTAGTCAATGGTAATCCCCAGGATGTTGATAGTAAAGAATTCAGCAACAGTCATCCATTGAATGTCAAGGAGGGGATGGTTAGCGTTCTCTTGCTGGATGTGGACATTGCTTGGCAATTTTGTACCACTAATGTGATCCTTTTACTAACCATATAGTGAATTCATATAAACATTGCTTTATCATATGAATCGTAGAATCATAGAATCATAGAGATATACAGCATGGAAACAGACCCTTCGGTCCAACTCGTCCATGCCGTCCAGATATCCCAACCCAATCTAGTTCCACCTGCCAGCACTCAGCCCATTTCCCTCCAAACCCTTCCTATTCATAGACCCATCCAGATTCCTTTTAAATGTTGTAATTATACCAGCCTCCACCACTTCCTCTGGCAACTCATTCCATATACGTATCACCCTCTGCTTGAAAAAGATGCCCCTTAGGTCTCTTTTATATCTTTCTCCTCTCACCCTAAACCTATGCCCTCTAGTTCTGGTCTCCCCGACCCCAGGGGAAAGACTTTGTCTATTTATCCTAAGCATGCCCCTCATAATTTTATAAACCTTTATAAGGTCACCCCTCAGCCTCCAACGCTCCAGGGAAAACAGCCCCAGCCTTTTCAACCTCTCCCTATAGCTCAAGCCCTCCAACCCTGGCAACATCCTTGTAAATCTTTTCTGAACCCTTTCAAGTTTCACAACATCCTTCTGATAGGAAGGAGACTAGAATTGCACGCAATATTCCAAAAATGGCCTAACCAATATCCTGTAAGCTGCAACATGACCTCCCAACTCCTGTACTCAATACTCTGACCAATAAAGGAAAGCATACCAAACGCCTTCTTCATTATTCTATCTACCTGTGATCATACTTTCAGGGAACTACGAACCTGCACTCCAAGGTCCCTTTGCTCAGCAACACTCCCTTGGACCTTACCATTAAGTGTATAAGTCCTGCTAAGATTTGCTTTCCCAAAATTGCTTTCCCAAATTGTCCAATGATTTTGATGTTCTTGCAAACGGTGTGAATGAGAATGAGAACTGCAAGGAGGATGAGCAAACTAACCAAGAAGGAAGCCTTTCAAATGGGGGAAGAGAATAGGAATGTAGTATAGGAGGGGACAGTATCATTAGGAAGATGGTCACAAGTGGGAGTCCAAAAGGATTTGTTACTGCCCAGTGCTGGGGTTAAGGACATCACCTTAGGGCTAGAGAAGAACTCGGAGAGGGAGATGAGGGATCCAGTAGCTGTCCTCCACATTGGTACCAACAACATTGGTAGGGTTAGAAAAGAAATTCTGCTGAACAGTTAGGAACTGAATTTAAAAATCAGGATCTCCAAAGTGGTAATCTCAGGATTACTCCCTGAAACATGGCAAATTAGCATAGAGCAATTAAAGTCAAGGAGTTAAATGAGTGGCTTGAAGATTGGTGGGGGAGGAATGGCTTTCAGTTCATAGTGTATTATCAAAGATGTGTATTTGCAGCCCATGTGCTAACTCACCCAATGTCCTGTTCCCTCCACACCTCAGTGCTCAATGACATATACTTGCTCCTGATTCAGCAAGGTCTTGTTTTACTTATGCAGTTTCCATCAGATTCACAAAGCTCTGTGATATTGTTAATTCTCCAATGCCAGCATTCCCAATTTCTCCCTGTAATCTTTCATCCCCTTGGCAATCAAGAATTGTTTTAAGTATACTCGATGACCTAAGCTCTGTAGCCTTCTCTGACAATGAATTCCACAGACTCACCACTCTCTGGCTAAGAAGATTTCTCCTTGTCTCCGTTCTAAAAGGTCTTCCCTTTGCTCCAAGGCTGCGCCCTCAGGTCCTCATCTCTCCTGTCAATGGGAACATCTTCCCAATATCCACTCTGTCCAGGCTGTTCAGTATTCTAATAATGTGACTGGAGTAGTAATCCAGGACCTCAGCTGATGTTCTGAGGGCATGTTTGAACCCCAGCAGATGATGAAGTTTGAATTCAATAAAATTCTAGTCTGATGGCAACCAGTCAATTGTTAAAACTCCATCTGGTTCACTCCCACCCTTTAGGAAAGGGAATCTGCAATCCTCATCTGCTCTGAATGACATCAGACTCCACAGCAATGTGGTTAACTCTGAACTACCCTTTGCAATAGGCAGTAAATGTCAACCTAGCCAGTGAAGCCCAAATTCCATGAAATAAGATACTCCAATTTCTGGTATTTCCTCTTTAAATCTCTACACTTTTTGACTTCTCTCTCTTCCTTTAACACGTTCTATAAAACTATCTGTCAATCCAGGTTTTAGACAATTCAGTCACATATTCTTTGATGTAGTTTCCCTTTGAGTGGGTTTTCTCCAGAATGTCATGCTGACCCACATCACTTTGATCTGAAGCTTGCCTTCAGTACAATGTTCCTGAGCTAAATGTTCCAGCTCTCCTGTTAACCAATACCTGAATATAAATCCTCATCTTGCCTAGCGAATCAAAACTGTGTCCGAGTTCCTTTATGGATAGGAATAGCTTTATGTATAACTCTAACTTTCATTAATATAACACCTTTACCATAGACAAATGTCACAAGGCATTTCACAGCACAGGGGGAAAGTGAGGTCTGCAGGTGCAGGAGATCAGTGTCGAGAGTGTGTTGCTGGAAAAGCCCAGCCGGTCAGGCAGCATCCGAGGAGCAGGAGAATCGATGTTTCGGGCATAAGCTCTTCATCAGGATTCACAAACTAGAATAAAAGGCATTAACCAAGGCCTTTCATTGTCCAAAACGTCCATGGTTCCTTCCATGTCCCCACCAACTTAGGCTGTCTATGCATCTTCCAAACTTGTGGCCTCAGTAACTTGAGGAGGACGGCAGCAGATTCATGGGAACATTACCATCTGCAAGTTCTCCTCCAAGCCACTCAAGGATTCCTGATGAAGGGCTTATGCCTGAAATGTCCATTCTCCTGCTCCTCAGATGCTGCCTGATCGGCTGTGCTTTTCCAGCACCACATTTCACAACACAGAAGAGTTGTCCCGTTATTCTCAATTTGTCCCACCCTCCTCTCTGAGTTGAAAGATTTAAGGACTGGATTTTTGCTGAATTGGGGCCAACTTTGGCGACTCTATAACAGTGGTATATGCACCTAATCCAGGATTCCCATCTCTATTAGCAGTTTTGGCAATTTTCACTGGTGTGGAATAATGCTGCAGGTAGCTAGCTTATACCATGTATTCCTGATCTCGCTGGTCCAATGATGGGGTTAGCCATCTCATACATACAGCTCACAATTATCTTCGGCCAACATAGCCACACTGATGATTCACAAACTAGTGTAAAAGGCCTTAACCAAGCTCCTTCATTCTCCATACCGTCCATGGCTCATTCCATGTCCCCACCAACTTAGGCTGTCTCTGCATCTTCCAAAATTGTGCCCTCAGTAAATTGAGGAGGAGGGCAGCAGATTCATGGGAACATTACCACCTGCAGGTTCTCCTCCAAGCCACTAAGCAAAAGTGAGGACTGCACATGCTGGAGGTTAGAGTCAAGAGTGTGGTGCTGGAAAAGCACAGCAGGTCAGGCAGCATCTGAGGAGCAGGAAGATCGACATTTGGGCAAAAGCCCTTCATCAGAAATGGGGCTGTGAGCCGAAGGGATGGAGAGATAAATGGGAGGCGGGGTGATGCTGGGGGGAAGGGAGCCGAGAGTACGATAGGGTAGATAGAGATGGGGGTAAAGATGATAGGTCAGAGGGGAAAGTGGAGCGGATAGGTGGGAAGGAAGATGGACAGGTGGGACAGGTCATGAAGGTGTTGCTGAGCAGGAAGGTTGGAATTGGGATAAGGTGGGGGGGAAGGGAAATGAGGAAACTGGTGAAATCCACATTTATGCCGTGTGGTTGGTGGGTCCCGAGGCGGAAGATGAGACATTCTTCCTCCAGGCAATGGCTGGTAAGGGAGTGGCGACGGAGGAGGCCCAGGACCTGCATGTCTTTGGTGGAGTGGGAGGGGGAATTGAAGTGTTTGGCCACAGAGCGGTGGAGTTATTTGGTGTGGGTGTCCTGGAGATGTTCTCTGAAGCGCTTTGCAAGTAGGCATCCTATCTTCCCAATGCGGAGGACACTGCATCGAGAGCAACGGATACAGTAAATGACGTGTGGAAGTGCAGGTAAAACTGATGGATGTGGAAGGCTCCTTTGGGGCCTTGGGTGGAGGTGAGGGGGGTAATGTGGGTGCAGGTTTTTCAATTCCTGCGGTGGGAGGGGAGGGTGCTGGGAGGGGAGGGTGGGCTGGTGAGTGCGTGGCCCTGACGAGCCGTGCTGGAAGGGGTGGGTGGCTTGTTGGGGAAGCGTGGACCTGACAAGGGAATTGTGGAGAGAACGGTATTTACGGAAAGCGGATAGGGGTAGGGAGGGAAATATATCTCTGGTGGTGGAGTCCGTTTGTAAGTGGCAGGAATGGTGGAGGATAATGCAATGTATACGGAGGTTGGTGGGGTGGAAGGTGAAGACGGTGGGGTGGGGGGGTTCTGTCCTTGTTGCAGTTGGAAGGGTGGGGTTCAAGGGCAGAGTTGGATGAGATGCACTGAAGGGCATCATCAACCACATGGGAGGGGAAGTTGCAGTCTTTGAAGGAGGCCAACTGGTGTGTTCTGTCGTGGAACTGGTCCTCCTGAGAGCAGATACGGCAGAGGCAGAAGAATTGGGAATATAGGATAGCATTTTTACAGGAGGCAGGGTGGAAGGTGGTGTAGTCCAGGTAGCTGTGGGAGTCAGTGGGTTTGTAGAAGCTGTCCGTGTTGAGTCGGTGACCGTTGATGGAGATGGACAGGTCCAGGAAGGGAAGGGGTGTGTCAGAGATGGTCCAGATGAATTTAAGGTCGGGGTGTAATGTGTTGGTCAAGCTGATGAACTGTTCAACCTCCTTGTGGGAGCACGAGGAGGCACCGACACAGTCATCAATGTAGCGGAAGAAGAGGTGGGGAATGGTGCCAGTGTAACTATGGAAGGTGAACTGTTCCACATAACCAACAAAGAGACAGGCATAGCTGGGGCCCATGTGGGTGCCCATGGCTGCACCTTTGGTCTGGAGGAAGTGGGAGTATTCAAAGGAGAAATTATTGAGGGTGAGGACCAGTTCAGCCAAACGAATAAGAGTGTCAGTGAAAGGCTACTGATGGCGATGTCGGGAGAGGTAGAAATAGAGGGCTTGGAGGCCCTGGTCATGGCGGATGGAGGCATTTAGGGACTGGATGTCCCATGGTGAAGATGAGGCATTAGGGGTCAAGGAAACAAAAGTCTTGGAGGAGGTGGAGGGCGTGGGTGGTGTCCAGAATGTATGTGGGGAGTTCCTGGACCGGGGGATAGGACAGTATCAAGGTATGTGGAGTTGAGTTCAGTGGGGCAGAAGCTGGCCGAGATGATGGGTCAGCCGGGGCAATCAGGATTGTGGATCTTAGGTAAGAGGTAGAACTGGGTGGAGCAGGGTTCCTGAACTATGAGATTGGAAGTTGTGGTTGGGAGATCCCCTGAAGTGATGCGGTTGTGTATGGTCTGGGAGATGATGGTTTGGTGATGGGAGGTGAGGTTGTGGTCGAGAGGGCGGTAGGAGGAGGTGTCTTCGAGTTGGCGCCTGGCTTTAGCAGTGTAGAAGTCAATGTGTCAAACTACCACTGCACCCCTCTTGTCCGCTGGTTTACTGGTGAGGTTGGGGTTTGGAACATAGAGGGTGGAGGTCCACAAGTTGTGAGGGTGAGAGGTTGTAGTGTGTGAGGGGGAATGGACAGGTTGAGGCAGTCAATGTCCAGGTGGCAGTTGGAAGTAAAGAGATCGAGGGCAGGTAACAGACCAGCATGTGGTGTCCAGGTGGATGGGGTGCGTTGGAGGTGGAAGAAGGTGGGCGGGAGTGTTGGTGGAAAAAGTAAGCCCGAAGGTGCAGGCAGTGAAAGAAGTGTTCAATGTCACAACGCACATTGAATTCATTGATCTGGGAGCAGAGGGGTTGAAGGTAAGGCCTTTGCTGAGGACTGATCGTACACCTCAGTGAGGGGGAGGTCTGGGCGAGTGGTGAAAACTAGGCAGGGCTGGGAGCCAGGACCTGGACTTGGAAATTGATCTAATTTCTTTCAGTGTCACTGGGTCAGAATCCTGGAAATCTCTCTCTAACAGCATGGTGAGTGTACCTACCAATAAATGGATGGTACAATGAGGCATCTTACTCCCACCTTCTTCACAGAATTATGATGAGCAAGACATGTTGGTTTATCCAGAGACACACACCTTCCATGAGCAAACCATTTAAAGGAATAACTAAATTAGCTGAAACAAATGATCAACCATCTGCTCCTCAATTACTGTGAATGCTTGGCTGAGCTCCAAAGCTCAATAATTGACCAGCTTAGCAGGAGGTCTATTTTCATAGTTAGAAGTACAGTGTTTCCTTTGATTGAGTAATTTTTCTGAGGTTATAATAAGCTTTCTTTCTTTTCCAATTTCTGAATGTTTAGTTGGACAAGATTAAGCACTGTGAAGTGAAGCTTCTATTATTGATTTTATAATTGCTATCTGATTGACATTTTAAAACTGTTATAAGATAGCAGCTTCTCTCAGAGCAGTTTTCTGAAATGCTGGTTTTCTAAGTGCATTTCAAGACTCACCATCGTTACTATGTGGTACATTGGTTGTAAGGTACACAGTGGGTGAGAGGGCATAGAATATGCAAAGAGGACGATGGAAGGGGTATTAAGTGAGAAGGAGAGGCATGGAAATGCCGGAAGTTGGGCACATGGAGATGGCAGGGGGATCATGGGGACAAGAAATGGCGAATGGAGCATGGAGACAGCATGTGGAGTGAATGGGGAAATGATGAGATGAGGACTAAAAGACCTAACAACAATTAAAACAATTGGGACTAACAACTTCTCACCAGCTGCCGAGCACCTCCACTCAATTTCCCCAATTCCTTAGAATTAAAATAAATCTCCTTTTTAAGGAGGCACTTCTAGTGGGTTGAGAATTTTCCTGACACAATCTGTTCCATTCAATGACAAAAACTATGGGCCTCTGAGTTCAAGTCCTATTGCAGGAATTGTGTGATGAAACCAGACTCAATCTCCAGCCCAGTGCTGTGTGAGTGCTGCTTTGTTAGCAGTGCCTTTCTTTGAGGTGATGTCTGTTTGCTTCGGTGGTTCAGGACAATGAATACGATTCTGTGGCTGTATTTAAGAAGACCAATATTCAGACCAAATATTTCTCCAATAAGTTAAGTGTACTAGCCAGACATTGTCCTCATTATTGTTTGTGGGATTTCGCTGGATTGAATGTTGTGTTTGACTGTGTAATTAAACATTGCGCTCCAAGATCGTGCATGGTATTCCAAGCATTTTGAACTCCTCTGAGAGACAGGTTATTTAAGTGTTAAATTACAGTGATTGGACTTGACTGTGAGGCACTCCACAAATGAATAGCTCACCAGTGCCCATTAATATTGGACACAATGACAGTGACTGACTTTAAGAGATAAATTAGGGACAATCAGTGGAAGAATAGAGTCACTGGTGGGGACACGTTCATAAGATCATTAGTCACAGGACCAGATGTAGGCCATTCAGCACATTGATCCTCCTCTGCTGTTCAATAATGTAGGCCATTCAGCACATCGATTCTCCTCTGCTGTTCAATAATGTAGGCCATTCAGCACATCGATCCTCCTCTACTGTTCAATAATGTAGGCCATTCAGCACATCGATCCTCCTCTGTTGTTCAATAATGTAGACCATTCAGCACATCGATCCTCTGCTGTTCAATAAGGTCATGGCTGACCTGATAATCGCCAACTGCCTTTTCCCCATAACCCCTAGATTTCTTACTGATCAAAAATCTGTCTCGCTCAGCCTTGAATATACTCAACGACCCAGCCTTACCAGCTTTATGCATTGAAGAATTCTACAAATTCACTAACCCCCTGAGAGAGAAAAACAATCATCCTCATCTCTGTTTAGATGGATGACACCTTATGTGACTCCTGACTGATTGAATTAATGGGACCATATTCAGTTGCGCCTGATATTGTCAAACTTAAAAAGTTCTTTTTTTTCTTTTTGATTTCCATCCGAAATTAAACTGTTGTTGTAAATTATGAGGAAGGCTAGGATTTGCAAATAGTAGAGCCTTCAGTTTAACTAGCTTGAATTAATTGACTATTTCCACATAGCACTCACAATCTGCCTAACCTTTGCTCTTGAGTCGTATGGTAATGTTTCCAGCATGCTCTGTTTGTGTCTGTGTGTGTGTTTTATGAGTATGTGAATAATTGTTGCATAGGCACGTGCAACATCAGAATATAATTATTGTAATTAATAATACAACTGACCACATTCTCTTCGAGAAAGTGTGATTCCATCTCCAGCGTTACTCTGGGGACATGATGATTGCAAATGTGACATCATTGTTTAAGAAAGGGGCAAATGATAACTTAAAAAAAAATTTATAGACCTATCAGGTTGACATCAATAGTATGAAAACTGATGGAGGCCATAATACAAGATAAGATAAATATACACAGAGAAATATAAGTTAATGCTAGACAGTCAACTGGTTTTGCCAAGGGCAGGTCAAGTTGAATTGAGGAGCAAATTATTCATAAGTCTGAACACTCATCATCCACCATTACTCTCCTCCACCTGGCTGAACTTGTTCTGTCACTGAACAGTTTCTCCTATAGGCATCCACATGGGTCCCAGTTATGCCCTGCGTCTTTATGGGGTATGTGGAACAATCCTTGTTCCAGTCCTACACCGGCCCCCTCCCACAACTCTTTTCTCGGTACGTTGGCATCTGCTTCAGTGCTGCTTCATGCTCCCGCCTGGACCTTGAAATATTTGTTCATTTTGCCTCCAATTTCCACCCCTCTATTACTTGCATGTCATCCATTTCTGACACTTCCCTTCCTTTCCTTGACCTCTGTCTCCATTTCAGGGAATAAACTGTCCACTACAATGCATCAACTCCCATAGTTACCTTCACTATAACTCTTCACACCCCACATCCTGCAAGGACTCCATCCCATTCTCCCAGTTCCTTTGCCTACGCTATATTTATCCAGAAGATGCCACTTCCATGAGCATAGTTTCCCACCCACTATGGTTGACAGGACCCTCAATCCATCCAACCTATCACCCGGGCTTCTGCCCTTGCCCCTTCCCATCGCTCACAACAGCATGATTGGCTCCCACTTGTTCTAACATGTTCCTCCCTCCAGCCTCCGCATTCAAAGGATCATTCTCCGTCATTTCAGCCAACTCCAGCAGAACGCCATCACCAGACACAACTTCCCCTCTCTACTGTCTGCACCTCACAGGGGTTGTTCCTTCCAGGACAGCCTAATCCATTCCACAACCACCAACACCACCCCCCCTTCCCATGGCACCTTGCCATATAACTGCAGAAGGTACGACACCTGCCCCTTCACCACCTCCCTGTTCACCATCCAAGGGTCTAAACAGTCTTTCCCATTGAAGCAGCATTCCACCTGCACCTCCTCCAATCCTGAGTTTTGTATTCACTGCAACTAATGTGGCCTTGTCTGCATTGGAGAAACCAAACACAGACTGAGTGACTGCTTTGCAGAAAACCTCTGGTCTGTGCACAAGCATGACCCCAACCTTCTCATAGCCAGTCATTTTAACACAGCAACCTCCTCATATAGCCACTTGTCTCTCCTTGGGATGCTGCAATGCTCCAGCAAAGCAATTACAACATTTAAAAGGCATGGGTATATGAATAGGAAGGGTTTAGAGGGATATGGTAAAAACAAGGACTGCAGATGCTGGAAACCAGAGTCCAGATTAGAAAAGCACAGCAGGTCAGGTAGCATCCAAGGAGCAGGAAAATCGATGTTTCGTGCAAAAGCCCTTCATCAGGAATAGAGCACTTAGAGGGATATGGGCCAAGTGCAGGTAAAAGGGATTAGATTAGATTAGGACATCTGATCAACGTGGACGAGTTGGTCCAAAGTGTCTGTTTCTGTGCTGTACATCTCTATGACTCTATGAATCACAGCATAAACTGGAGGAACAATATCTCATCTTCAAACTGGGCAATTTACAACCTTCTGGGCTCAAGATTGGGTTCAACACCTTCAGATTGTGAACCCATTCCTTCCCTTCCTTTTAGCTTTGTTTGTTACATTCTCTGTCACCCTCTCTCCCCTCCTACCAACACCACACCAACCCCGTCTTCCCAGTCTGGCAGTTAGACACACATTCTTACATTCCAATCACTTAATCTGAATTATCAACATCTTTTCTCACCCAGCCTCCAATCCCTCCCCCCCAGCTATTGCATTAATGCTGCCCCTCCGTACAGCTTTGATGAAGAGTCATATAGACTTGAAAAGTTAGCTTGCTCTCTCTAGGGATGCTGCCTGACCCGCTGTGATCTCCATCGCTTCTTCTTTTCAGTTCAAATTGGGTTCTTTGACAAGGTGGATGAGAGTAGTGCCGTGGATGTTGTGTATTTTGACTATCAGAAAGCATCTGAAACTATGCCACATGACAGGTTGGCGAACAAATTATAAAAATGCCCAGGATTGATGAGTCCTTGGCAGCATGGAGTGGAAGTTGGCTAAAAGGTAGGAATTAGAGGCTAGGTATAGATGGGCATCTCTCAGACTGAAAATGAGTTGAAAGTGATGTTCCACAGGGATTACTGTTGGGGCCTTGCTTTTTCTGAGTTATATAAACAATTTGAGGGCAAAATTCATAAATTTGCAGATGATATTAGCTAGGGAGAATAGTAAATTGTGAGGATGACGCAGAGGTACATTGACAAATTGGCCAAATGAGCAGACACCCAGCAGAGTGGGTGCTCCTTCATCAGGTGGTTGAACAGCGCTCTCAAAGCTAGTGCTTCCAAATAAACCTGTTGGACTATAAACTGGTGTTGTGTCATTTTTAACTTTGTACACCCCAGTCCAACCCAGGATTCAGTGCACAGTTCTCTGAAGGTAGCCAGGCAAGTTGAAACAGTTGTTGAGAAACCTCATGGGATCCTTGGGTTTATAAATAGAAACTTGGAGTATTAAAGCAAGGAAGTGATGTATTATCTCTACAACAAGATCATATTTGGAGCATTATGTTCAGTTCTGGGCATCTTATCTAAGGAAGGATGGTGAAGCCCTGGAGAGAGTTCAAAGGAGATTTATTGGAATTATACCAGGTGTGAGGGGTTTTTAGATGCAAAGAAGAATAAGAGAATCTGACATTATTTACCTTGGAGCAGAGAAGATTAAGAGGTTTTCCCTGGAGCGACGGAGGCTGAGGGGTGACCTTATAGAGGTTTACAAAATTATGAGGGGCATGGATAAGATAAATTGACAAAGTCTTTTCCCTGGGGTCAGGGAGTCCAGAACTAGAGGGCATAGGTTTAGGGTGAGAGGGGAAAGATATAAAAGAGACTTAAGGGGCAACTTTTTCACACAGAAGATGGTACGTGTATGGAGTGAGCTGCCAGAGGAAGTGGTAGAGGCTGGTACAGTTGTAACATTTAAAAGGCATTTGGATGGGTATATGAATAGGAAGGGTTTGGAGGGATATGGGCCCAGTGCTGGCAAGTGGAACTAGATTGGGTTGGGATATCTGGTTGGCATGGACGGGTTGGACCGAAGGGTCTGTTTCCATGCTGTACATCTCTATGACTCTATGACTCTATATTGTAGTGTTCAAACTTATGAACAATTTTGACAATAAATCTCCTCTGAACTCTCTCCAGGGCTTCACCATCCTTCCTTAGATAAGATGCCTAGAACTGAACACAATAAAACCATTTCCACTGGTTTGTATGTCAGTAACTTGGGATCACAATTTCAAGATTGTCTGCAAGAGAGCGGGGAATGAAATGAGGAGAAACCTCTTTACTCAGAGAGTTGTTAGGAGTTGGAATGCGCCGCCTGGAAGAATGGTGGAAGCGGATTCCATTTCAGATTTCAAAGGAGAACCGATTCTGTATTCGAAAGGAATGCATTTAGTGGATTATGGAGATAGGGCTGCAGAATGAGACCAGCTGGATAGCTCTTCCTGGAGACGATAGATCAAATGGCCTCCTTCTGTACTCTAAATTCAATGATCCTATTATGCTACTTGCTGTTGATTATGTTGTTCTGTAGGAGCCTGAATTGCTGAAGCAGCCTGCACTTTTCCATATACTTTGTAGTTTGCAGCTATGGATAGCGATGGTGAAGGCTCCAATTCTCTTTCCATCTAGTGGCTGACCAGGAATCGCTCCTTCTCTTTGCACCTACCATACATGGTAAAGTTTCTATTCAACCTGTTTGGCTGTGTTATGAACAACCTTCCTTTAGCCATCAAATCCTGGGGTGGGGCCCTGAAGATGGAACTTCTGGTTCAGACACAGGAACTCTTCCATGCTGCTGCTACATTGCTGAAAACTGTTCTAGCAATCATTCATCTGTGACAACAATTTCACTTCTTAAGTGAGATATTGTCAAAATGAGTAGAAATAGGAAGTAATCGAACCCATGGGGGTTAACAGGTGAAAATTCTGTCTTCTCAAATGTTGATCTCGTTTCTCACTGGTAAACAATTGAAAGACTGCCGACAGAATACCCTGCCATGGATTCAGTGAGGAGGAGGTCGTCAGGTTGTTTTAGAAAGACTTCTCCCAGTCTGATAAATAATGTAATGAATCTTGAAACGAACCTCATTTCTCGTTCATTCGTATGTGAGCAGTGTTTATAAAGCCAGCTAATTGGCTAATGAAGGCAGTGGAGAGATACATTTTTAGATTAGAGTAGTGCTGGAAAAGCTCAGCAGTTCAGGCAGCATCCAAGAAGCAGGAAAATCGACGTTTCAGGCAAAAGCCCTTCATCAGGAATAGAGGCAGAGTGCCTGCAGGGTGGAGAGATAAATGAGAGGAGGGTGGGGAGAAAGCAGCATAGAATGCAATAGGTGAATGGGGGTGGGGATGGAGGTGTTAGGTCAGGGAGGAGGGTGGGGGAAGGTAGCAAAAATCATCCGACGACATTTCCGCCACCTCCAAATGGACCCCACCACCAGGGATATATTTCCCTCCCCACTCCTTTCCGCCTTCCGCAAAGACCGTTCCCTCCGTGACTACCTAGTCAGGTCCACGCCCCCCCAACAACCCACTCTCCCGTCCTGGCACCTTCCCCTGCCACCGCAGGAATTGCAAAACCTGTGCCCACATGTCCTCCCTCACCTCCATCCAAGGCCCTAAAGGAGCCTTCTACATCCATCAAAGTTTCACCTGCACATCCACCAATATCATTTATTGTATCCGTTGCTCCCGATGCGGTCTCCTCTACATTGGGGAGATTGGACGCCTCCTAGCAGAGCGCTTTAGGGAATACCTCTGGGACACCCGCACCAATCAACCACAC
>NC_057728.1:54430277-54446390 GCF_004010195.1 Chiloscyllium plagiosum
TCACCTATTGTACTCTATGCTACTTTCTCCCACTCCCACTCCCCTCTCGTTTATCTCTCCACCCTGCAGGCATACTGCCTCTATTCCTGATTAAGGGCTTTTGCCCGAAATGTCGATTTTCCTGCTCCTTGGATGCTGCCTGACCTGCTGTGCTTTTCCAGCACCACTCTAATCTAGACTCTGGTTTTCAGCATCTGCAGTCCTTGCTTTTACCTAGAGATACATTTTTGAATTGTTAGACCACTTCAGAGGGCACTTGGGAGCAGACACATTGCTGAGGGCCTGGGGTCACTTACAGGCCAGATCTGGTACAAACAGATGATTTCCTTCACTAAAGGACATTCATGAACTAGATGACAATCTCCTTCTTCTTGTCAGTCCCTCAGGATCGAGGATGAATCGTTTCCACATGACAAGCCCAAAGCACGAATGCACCCTCTGCCGGGTAGGACGTGTGTGGAGAGTTGGGGCAATGAGCTATTGGGAGGTTTGTGCACTCTCTCTGACACCTCGACTTTACCTCTGACTGTTTCCCGACCAGGTCTATCAGTGAGTTCAGTGTCTGAACCAACCTTCTCTGTTTTGGTCTGCCACTCACCAGGGATTTCCATGAGTCACGAGGAATGTTTAACCTCTTCAGAGATGTTTTGTGGATATGCATAAACTACTTCCAGTCTTTTGCTGCGACCAATTCTGATTGGACCAGTTGATTTAGGAGTCTGGTGTCCGGCAGAAAAGCAACATGTCCTGCCGATCTAATAGTTTCATGTTCACAATATTAATTATTTATCTTAAAACCTAGTTAATTAATCAAATTGAAATTTCCCAGCCATCAACTGTGATTTGAATGCCTATCTTTGGATCATCTGAATAGGCTGCCTGGTTATTAATCCAGTTACCTAATTGCTAAATTACCATGGTTGACATGAACCTCTTTGGTTATTTGATTATTAATCTGGTTACCAATCACTAAGTTACCTTGGTTGATGTGAATCCCTTGACCTTCCACTGAAGAGTTACATCAACACCATTGCCCGAATCCATAACAGGATTATCCCCATTCAGATTCAGAGCTGTTCTATCTTTGTTCATCAAGTTCCCTATGACATCATCAGTCTGGGTGGAGCTTAATGCAGTATTCAGCATTAACCCTTTCAGAACCAATACCATAAACACCACCTAGCTCCTGAGAAGACAAAAGGAAGGATATGCAGAGATTTGATGAGGTTGGTTAACAAATAGTGAGATTCAATTGGAAACAGGTCTTAAAGTAATGCTTAGAGTAACGTGTGGATCTTAGTTTCTCTGTTTGTTTTCTGAAATGACTATCTGCTTAACCCCTGCCCTATTCCCATTAACTCTTGAACTTTTTTCAAATAGTTTGTAGTTCTCATGCCTCTGCTTCTGTGACTGTTTCTAATCAATCATTTTGCACTGGAATTGTGAAATCAATTGAGACTGACGAGAGGATTTTTGGGGGGTGGTGGTTTATAATATATGCAAGATGCTTCACACCGTTTTGTTTTGCACTAACCCTGCTAACCATGGTTAAGGCAGATTGCTAGATGTTGCACCTTGCACCTTCACCTGGTCAAACAACACTCCCTCACTCCAAACATGCATCACCAATGAACATAAGAACATACGAACTAGGAGCAGGAGTAGGCCGTCTGGCCTATCGAGCCTGCTCCACCATTCAATGAGATCATGGCTGATCTTTTCGTGGACACAGCTCCATTTACCCACCCACTCACCATAAATGGGGCTGCACGGTGGCTCAGTGGTTAGCACTGCTGCCTCACAGCACCAGGGACGCAAGTTCAATTCCAGCCTCAGGTGACTATCTATGTGGAGTTTGCACATTCTCCCCATGTCTGCGTTGGTTTCCCCCCACAGTTCAAAGGTGTGCAGGTCAGGTGAATTGGCCATGCTAAATTTCCCATAGTGCTTGGTGCATTAGTTAGAGGGAAATGGGTCTGGGTGGGTTGCTCTTTGGAGGGTCAGTGTGGATGTGTTGGGCCGAAGGGCCTGTTTCCGCACAGTAGGGAGTCTAGCCTAGTCAACCCTTCATTCCTTTGCTGTTCAAAAATCTATTTATCTTTCAATGATGTAGCCTCAACTCCTTCACTGGACGGGGAATTCCACAGATTTACAACCCTATGGGTGGAGACATTCCTCCTCAACTCAATGAACAAAAGCATTCAAAGAAAATGAAAAGAAGACACTATTTTTATTTTCCCCCAAATCCTTGTTTAATTCCTGGATAAGCCATCCCGGGTTCACTCAGGCATTTCTTAGTGACCAAACATTGAGTGTGAAAGTACACTCCTAGACTTCAAATAAACTCAGAGGGGGTCTTTTAACCCTTTAAAGAGTGACTCACTTAGTCCAGCTCTTTTCTTCTTGGCCTATAAGCCCTTTCCTGAGACTTAGTGGTGGTGCAGTAGGTAGTTTCCCTGTCTCTGAGCTCACAGTTCTGGGTTCAAGTCCTGCCACTACCTTGACAGCCAAGCAGCTTGATCATCCACCAGAGAATTATTCCAAACCCAGGGCATAAGATTGGGAGAGTCTCCTGGTCAATCAGAAAATTGCAAGAACCTCACTGGTCTCTACAGTGAAAGATCCCTGGAGCAGGTTCTTGCTATGTCCGAGCTGTGCTTTGTGAGAGAGAAGGAAAACCTTTCCTTTCAAAAACACATCCAGGACTCTTCATGCTCCTGGTTACTTCAGTTTTAGCATATTTCACTTCCACTCAACAAGTTATCCTAACTGCCAAATGGAAGGCGACCTCATTTCCCTGTGGACAGATATTGGTAAAGAGACAAATTATACCAAAGGGTTTAAACTGACAGCTGTCAGTGATTGCTGTTAGTCGTTCTTTGTTGTGGAGCCTCTTTAGCCCGTGACCCACTGGTGCCCTTGCCCCATCCCCTATCTGCCCTCTAATTCTCCAGATAATGCCTTTGAAAGCATTACGGCCTATGCCCAATTGCTCCAAACTGTTTAATTGCTTCAAAGCCCAGGGGAAAGGGTGAGTGAACCCTTTCTTAATTGTTATTTGCTGACCAGTTATTTCAAGGGTTCTGGCTCCAGTCACCAAGGGTGTAGCCAGACTCACTGTGGCCTGGGGGTCAGGAGTCTCCATGATCCTGGCTCCATCAAACCTATAACTTTTTAAGTGGTTGAATGCAAACAGTCTCCACTCTGAGCTGTCAAGACCAGAGAGGTTATACGAGGCGATTACTCATCATAAACAGAAGTGCACTAATGACTACTGACAGGCCATTTAATGGAGAACGCTTTAAAAGCAATTTGGAATATGAATGCAAGGTTCCAAGCTATCAAGAGAGAGAGAAAAATAAACCCACCACGCTTAATATTTGCATTGTTGGATTTTGTAAAGTGTTAAATGGGAAGCTCTCGGTTATCTGCCTCTCTTTCAAAGCACAGATCTGAAAGGATGTCAATAGCAATAGTGTAATCACTCCCTTCCTCTGGGTCAGGAGAAGATTAACTGAATGTTAAGTAAAGGGAGATCGGCAATTCCTTGGGGATGTGTAAATTAGTCATTCAGGTTTCTCAGCCGAAGCTGTGAGTCTCATGTCATTGGTGGGGCTGGGGGGACAGGGCATAAGGTTATCTGCTGTGTAGGTTTCTGGTTGTTTTGCTCGATCTACATTTCAGTTCTTTAGAGATTTGATTACGACAGCCGTGGAATGTTGTATGCAGAGAGTAAACCAAATTAAATTAAGCCCTGCCTTAAAGACTTATCACACATCTCGGCTGCAATGCAAGTTGGGAGTAATGGTACACAAGTGGTGACTACTCATAGCTCCAGTAGAGGTGATTTTACAATGTGCCTGCGTACTTTAAATTATTGTCACTACCACCACTACTTTGCAGCATTTGGAAATGTTAACTCTTGGCTAAGAGAACGAACCGTTCACCCTCTCAGCTGGGAATAAAACATTCCACGCCACATATTTGAAGAAGAACTGGGACCTTCCCCTTGGTTGTGTGGCCAATATTATTCAACAACCACAACTTGCATTTAGATAGCACCTTCAATGGGGAAACGTGTGTTATGTTCCGAGTTGGTGTGAAGGAACAGCACTCTGAAAGCTAGTGCTTCCAAATAAACCATAACCTGGTTACGTGATTTTTTTAACATTGCTGGACAAGACAAATTGATTTTATATATATGTGTGTGTGTGTGAGAGAGACTGATTATATTCCCTACAGTATGAAAACAGTCCCATCGGCCCAACAAGTCCACACCTACCCTTCAAAGAGTAATCCACCCAGACCCAGTTCCCTCTGACTAATGCACCTAACATGATGGGCAATTTAGCATGGCCAATTCACCTGACCTGCACATTTCTGGACTGTGGGAGGAAACCGGAGCACCCGGAGGAAACCCACGCAGACATGGGGAGAATGTGCAAACTTCACACAGACAGTCGCCTGAGGCTGGAATTGAACCTGGGTCTCTGGCACTGTGAGGCAGCAGTGCTAACCACTGAGCCACCGTGCTGCCAAATTGAGGTTATGAATCTTAGCAGAAAGATTGAAGGAATGGAATATTATTTAAATGGGAAAAGACCGTAGAAATGTCCAGCACAGAGGGATTTTGGGGTGCTGATGCATGACTCACAAAAAGCCAGTATCCAAGTTCAGAGCAGCAAAGGGAAGGCAAATTGAATGTTGGCCTCAATTTCAAAGATAATGGAATATAAAAACTGTGAGGTCTTGCTAAAATGATACAAGGCACCGGTCAGGTCGCAGCTGAAATACTCTGAACAGTTTTAGTACCCTTATCTGAGGAAAGATAGACTGCAGGAGTCTAGAGAAGGTTCAACAGATTGGACCTGTGTTTGCAGAGATTTTCTAATGAGCAGAGGCTGATTAGTCTGGTCTTGGGAGTTTAGGAGAATGAGAGGCAACTTATGAAACGTGCAAGATTCTTTGGGGGCTTGACAGAGTAGATGTGGAGAGGTTGTTTTCTTTAGTGGGCAAGTCTAGGGTCAGAATCACCCATTTAAGACAGATATATGAATGATTTTTTTCTGTCAGACAGTGGTGAATCTGTGGAATTCTTTAATACAGTGGTTGGCTCATTAGTAAAATCAACGCTGAGATAGACAGACTCCTAATAATTAAGGGAATCAAGGTTATGTTGATAAAGTAGAAAAGTGGAGTTACGGATCAGAACCAGCACAATCTTATTGAATAGTGGAGTGGACTTGATGGACCAAATGATAAGCAAAATCTTCTGTTTGATGGTCTCATGGTGTTGATTAGATTAGATTCCCTACTGTGTGGAAACAGGCCCTACGGCCCAACCAGTCCACACCAACCCTCCGAAGAGTAACCCACCCAGACCCATTTCTCTCTGACCAATGCACTTAACACTATAGGCAATTTAGCGTGGCCAATTTAGATAGATCACAGACTGAAATCCTGATTGATCTGTTGTATTTTGCTTGTTTTAGCTTTAATGATGTGGTCTACCCCTGACATATCAGCAATGCTACAGATTTTGTTTAACAATGAAACAAATTTATTAAATAATTGAAATGAAGCAAAAGTCGAACAAACAAAACTAATTATCACCTAAGTCAACATTTTTAAACAGTTAAAGCATAATCCCATTAATCTCAAAATATCGCTTCCTAAATTCCATAAGGACAAACAATTCGTAATATAGTACCTCAAAGCAACCCTTCTATTGTACTCCCTTTCAGTATCCTTTCCTCAACAGGTTTAACTTTGACATTAAGTCCTAGCTTGCAAATGCTGATAGTGTCTTCCTGGAGTTATTATTCATTACAGTTAAAAGTACTCAGCTTTAAGTAACTTCTTCATGGTTTTATCCCAACACTGGATTGGGACTATTACTAACTCTCTATTCTAATTACATTTCACTATACCCTTCCCTCCTTAGGCGCCCCAGACTAAGTAAATGTCTTCATAGGACAAGTCAAAATTCAAAGTAAAATTGGAAAAGAAACTTCTTTCTAAGGTATGGGTGTTTCCCTTAAGCTTAAAATACCTCTCCTGACCCTCTAAACCCAAGCTGGTTTACCTTGTTCAATTGTAAAATCCTACCAATGTACACAAAAACCTATTCAATCTAAAGCTAGGGCTCAAAAACCTTTTTAAAAGAAATCACCATTGCCACAGGAATTCTTACAAGTTGACTATTAACTTCAGACACAAAGAAAACCCACTAATCCAAGAATCCAATCTTGCAATAAATGATATTACAAGTACATAGAAATTCCACAATTTACATCACACATGTCCAGTGGTCCTTCACAGGAGCATTATTAAACAAAATGTAACACTAATTGATATAAGGAGATAATAAACAGAGGAGATGTGGGTTTGTGGAGTATATTAAAGGAAGAGAGATGAGGAAGAATGTCTGCTCTCAGAGGGAAAGGCAGAACCGTGGAGTTGAGGATTATCAGATAAACTTATGATCTTATTGAATGGTGAAGCAGACTTGATGGGCTGAATGACCTACTTCTGCTCCTACATGTTATGGTCTTATGGAGCAAAAGGAAGGAGAAAGGCCAAGAGATTTAGGGAAGGAGCAGTGGACTTTGCCAGCTGAGGTGCCAACCATAATTGTACGATGATGCTTCTGTCTGTGTTAAGCATTATTTCTGCTGTTTCGGACGCCTATCTAGGGCAAGAGTCTCTGCCACATTTTCTGAAGAGGAAGATTGTGGACTGGGAAGGTGCACAATTTATTGTCCCTGTTTTCTCCACTCCCTCTTCTCAGCCAGCTGAGCGCTTACAGTTTTGCTCAACTCTTCCAACACCCCTCTAGTCAGCCTCAAGAGCTCATGACTGCCAGTGACTGTGTCTCCCAGGTGACAATATCCAGCATCCTTATACCTGACCTGCAGGATGTCCTCATAGCAGAGGAATAGATATCCTCTGCCAATTTTAGACTAAATGAGGAGGAATTCCTTCTCTCAGAGGATTGAGAGGTTTTGGAAGTCATTTGCCACAGAGAGCTGTGGGGGCAGAGTCCTTGTGTATATTTAAGGCTGAGATAGATTGATTCTTGATTAATTGGGGAATCAAGAATTATGAGGAAAGGCCAAGAAAATGGACGTGAGGAATGTCGGATTCTATTGAACGGTGAAGCAGGCTTGAGGGGCCGAAGAGCCTACTTCTGTTACTATTTCTTACAATCTTACTTGTTGAAACTTTATTGCTGGAACAGCACAGCAGGTCAGGCAGCATCCAGGGAACAGGAGATTCGACGTTTCGGGCACAGGCCCTTCTTCAGGAATGAGCAGAGAGTGTTCAGCAGGAGAAGATAAAAGGTAGGGAGGAGGGACTTGGAGGAGGGGAGTTGGAAATGTGATAGGTGGAAAGAGGTCAAGGTGAGGGTGATAGGTCGGAGTAGGATGGAGGCGGAGAGGTCAAGAAGAAGACTGCAGGTCAGGAAGGCGGTGCCGGGCTGGAGGGATCCGGCTGAGACAAGGTGGGGGGAGGGGGGATGAAGAAACTGGTGAAGTCCAAGTTCATCCCCTGCGGTTGGAGGGTTCCCAGTCGGAGGGTTCCCACTCATTACAATCTTACTGTCAGTGAAGGAACAGTGATATAGTTCCAAAATTAGAATGATGTGTGGATTGGCGGGGTTCTTGAAGGTGGTGGTGTTCGCATGCATCTTCTGCCCTTGTCCTTCTATGTAGGAAAACTTATGGGTTTAGTAAAGCTGTCAAAGGATCCTGGGTGAGTCAGTGTAGTGCATCTTGTAGATATAATCGTTTCAGCCACTGTGCACCAGTGGGGAAGGGAGTGAGGTTTTGAAGGTGGTGGATGGTTTGCCAATCAAATGGACTGCTGGGGAACCTCTGGTGTGTTGTTAATTCAATCAAGCGGGATTTCAACTTCCCAAGGCACTTTTCAAGCAGTCACTGTTAAACAGAAACGAAGCAACCAATTTCTGTATAGCAAGCTTCCATAATCCCTGGCGTGGGGGAGTCCAGAACTAACTGAGGGGTGACCTTATAGAGGTTTAGATTAGATTAGATTACTTACAGTGTGGAAACAGGCCCTTCGGCCCACACCGAAGTCGCCAAAGGGCAACCCACCCAGACCCATTCCCCTACATTTACCCCTGCACCTAACACTACGGGCAATTTAGCATGGCCAATTCACCTAACCTGCACATTTTTTTTTTGGACTGTGGGAGGAAACCGGAGCACCCGGAGGAAACCCACGCAGACACGGGGAGAATGTGCAAACTTCACACAGTCAGTCGCCTGAGGCGGATAGAGTAAATAGACATGGTCTTTTCCCCGGGATGGGGAGTCCATAACTAGAGGACACAGTTTTAAAGTGAGAGGGGAAAGATTTAAAAGAAACCTAAGGGGCAATGTTTTCACGTAGAAGGTGGTGCATGTATGGAATGAGTAGCCAGTGGAAGTGGTGGAGGCTGGTACAATTACAGCATTTAAAAGGCATCTGGATGGGTATATGAATAGGAAGGGTTTAGAGGGATATGAGCCAAATGCTGGCAAATGGGATTAGATTAGGTTAGGATATCTGGTCAGCATGGACGAGTTGGACTGAAGGATCTGATTTCGGGTTGTACATCTCTCTGACTCTAAAATGCAATAAGGACCAGATCAACTCCTGCTGGTAATTGATTGAGGCCTGCTTTGAGATAAGTTAAAAATCACACTACACCAGGTTATAGTCCAACAGGTTTGTTTGGAAGCACTAGCTTTTGGAGCAGGAGCAGCACTCTGAAAGTTAGTGCTTCCAAATAAACTTGTTGGACTATAACCTGGTATTGTGTGATTTTTTAACTTTGTACATCCCAGTCCAACACCAGCACCTCCAAATCATGCTTTGAGACAGCACCAAGAGACCTTCTACATCAATCTCAGAGAACAGACTTAGTTTAACATTTTCATCTGAAAAAAAAACAGCAGTACCTCCTCAGTTCTGGAATGTCAGCCTGGGCTTTTGACCCTCTGGTGGGACTTGAACCTAGACCCTTAACAACTCAGGGGCCAAGGGCTCTATTGTTGCTATTACCCACTAAGTCACAGTGTGAATTTGTGCAAGTGATTTTTGTCAGTCAAGGAACCCATTTTGCATTTAGCCCTAAGCTAAAATCCTTTTGCTAACAATGGCAATCTCCACAAAGATCATAAACAGCTTGATCTCGAGGTTAAGCAACACGTTAATTACACTTATTTCTGACCTTTCTCACAATTCATGCATGTTTAGAGACAAACCCATCTGTAACATAGCCATAATAGGATACATTCTATGCTTTGTTTAATCTCAACAGTGGTTGTTCTTGACAGGCCTTGGGGATCTCTTGATAAAGATGTAAAAAGGTTGGGATTGCAGGGCGAAGCAGAGAGAAAAGGTCTAGAAAGTTGAGTTTAATGACTGTAGCGTGTGACTTTTTACCAAACATCAGACTAATAATTTGATCTCTACCTCTAGAATTCTTACCTTTGATTGATAGACCAGATTTGTGTCCCCTGCAAGTATTCTCCATCCTCTCAATGCTGTGAATTTTGTCAAAGAGGATTTGAATCCAGAAGAGCATTTTGCAATAAACCATTGATTGTTGCCAATAAAGGGTAACTCTTGGTAAATCTGTTTTAAAACCACTCCCAAGAGTCTGGCGTGAACTTGTGTTATTGTTTTTGAAGCTGTGAAATCAATTTACTATCTGACATCTCGTTATTCTGTTCTGGTATTAGAAACTGCAAAGAAAAAGTTTAATTTTTAAAGCTTGCTGAACGTCAATTAATTCAACGTGATAATGCTTTTTATTCTGTAACAGGTTTAATTAGCCAGCAGGCTAAAATTTATAGCACATAAATGTGGGCCCAGCTCAAAGACTCAATTACTTCGAGCAATATCAGTAACAAATATTTACCATGTTGTGAAGAGATTCTTTCATCTACTCCTTTGTGACCTCACAAAAAATGGCAGATAGGGGAATGCTGGTCAATTAAGTCAACTGCACATTCAAGATCGCTGGAGATTCTTCACAAGCCATTTCCTACTCCCCTCCTTCTCTCACTCCCCACCCTGCAGTCATGTTATCTCCTATAAAAGCAAACAAAAAGGCCACTGGAATTTTTTATTCATTCACGGGGTGTGGCTGTCATTGGCTAGGCCAGCAATTATTGTCCAACCCTGTTTGCCCAGAGGGCAGATAAGAGTCAACCATATTGCTATGGGTCTGGAGTCACATGTAGGCCAGACCAAGTAAGAATGGCAGATTTCCTTTTCTAAGGAACATTTGTGAACCAGATGAGTTCTGACAAAAATTGACAGTGATTATGTGGTCAGCATTTGGCTGAACTCAAATTTCACTGTTTCACCAACTGCAAGGCTCCAAAACATCAGCCTGGGCCTGTGAATTGCTCGTCCAGTGACAATACCCCAAGATGCAATGGACTCCCTTTAAAGAGATTAAAGCTATGTGCTGAAATCCAAAATAAATTCTTGTTACCCTGCCTCCCTTGGGCAGCCCAAAGCCATCCAGGAGGTCATGTGGACAAAATGTTATTTGTAAAGACAATATGAGGGGATATCTACCTCGGCCAGAAACCAGTCCAGCAATGACGAATCAGCATACGGTCAATGATACAAGAAATAGGAGTAGAGAAAACCATTCTGTTCGTCAACTCTCTCCCACCATTTGGAACAATTATGACAGATCTGGGACTCCATTCCACTTTCTAGTCCATTTGGCACATCTCCATGATTCCTTAAGAGACCAATTGCCTGTTCATTCCAACTATACATATTCTCAGCAATGGACCACCGCACCAGCCAACCATATGTTTCAGAGGCTCACGATACTTGCTTCGTTTATTTATCTGCTCACTAGTCCGACCCTGAGCTGTCAATGTAAAATCACCTATCAATCATCCGCAATCTTATTGTTTTATACAGCCCTATCAGGTATCAGCCATGTCTCAGAGGGTTGATGTCACACTCCCAAGACTTCACTACGTAATGTTGTCTGGATTAATGCAGCTCCAACAACACTCGGTTCAACATTAAACTGCCTACTTGTTCAGCATTCCATCCTTGAGTTTAAATACTCACTCCCTCCAACACCATTGCAGTTACATCAGTGTGTACTAGCTACACAACGTACTGCAGAAACTAATCCAGGCTCCTTCAACAGCACTTTCCAAACCTACCACCTCTACTATCAAGAAGTTAAGGAAAGCAGATACATGGGAACAACATGTCAGTTCCACTCCAAGCACCCCACCATCATGACTTGGGAATATTTTGACAGGCCACATGGACTGTTCTGTGTGCGCTGCAGAACCAACCATGATCAGTTCCCAACCTCCCCTCCCCCCATCTTACCTCAGTTCCAAACTTCCAGCTCAGCACCGTCCTCATGACCCATCTCATCCGTCCATCTTCCTTCCCACTATCCGTTCCACCCTCCCCTCCAACCTATCACCATTACCCCCACCTCCATCGACCTATCGCATTCTCAGCTATCTTTTCCCCCAGCCCCACTCCCCTCACATTTATCTCTCCTTGAAAGTGGAGTCGCAGGTAGATAGGATAGTGAAGAAGGCGTTTGGTATGCTTTCCTTTATTGGTCAGAGTATTGAGTACAGGAATTGGGANTGAAGGGCTTTTGCCTGAAAGGTCAATTTTCCTGCTCCTCAGATGCTGCCTGACCTGCTGTGCTTTTCCAGCACCACACTCTTGACAACCAACTAATGGTTGGGTAAAGTGCTGGCATTGATCCTCCTCTGCAGATATTTTCTAATCAACCCGTTCAAGTATATAGAGTCGTAGAGATGTACAGCACGGAAACAGACCCTTCAGTCCAACTCGTCCATGTCATCCAGATATCCCACTCCAATCTAGTCCCACCTGCCAGCACCTTGGCAATATCCCTCCAAACTCTTCCTATTCATATACCTATCCAGATGCCTTTTAAATGTTGTAACTGTACTAGCCTCCACTTCCTCTGGCAGCTCATTCCATACACGTACCACCCTCTGCGTGAAAAAGTTGCCCCATAGGCCTCTTCTATATCTTTCCCCTCTCAGCCTAATCTTATAATGATACACTATTGAAGTAGGTGGGAACTTGCCCTCCTAGTCTCAAGAGACAGAGACACTACCACTGCACTGCAAGATTGCTATCCTCCTCTTTATACAGGATCTACGAGTTGTTTAGTTAACAATGGTAAAGGATGAACCACAATGAGTCTTAACCAAAAGAGGCACTTTTGGTTAAGGTCCTGGGGAGTGTTGCTGAACAAAGAGACCTTGGAGTGCAGGCTCATAGTTCCTTGAAAGTGGAGTCGCAGGTAGATAGGATAGTGAAGAAGGCGTTTGGTATGCTTTCCTTTATTGGTCAGAGTATTGAGTACAGGAATTGGGAGGTCATATTGCGGCTGTACAGGACATTGGTTAGGCCACTGTTGGAATATTGCGCGCAATTTTGGTCTCCTTCCTATCAGAAGGATGTTGTGAAACTTGAAAGGGTTCAGAAAAGGTTTACAAGGATTTTGCCAGGGTTGGAGGATTTGAGCTACAGGGAGAGGCTGAATAGGCTGGGGCTGTTTTCCCTGGAGCGTTGGAGGCTGAGGGGTGACCTTATAGAGGTCTATAAAATCATGAGGGGCACGGATAGAATAAATAGACAAAGTCTCTTCCCTGGGGTGGGGGAGACTAGAGGGCATAGGTTTAGCGTGAGAGGGGAAAGATATAAAAGACATAAGGAGCAACTTTTTCACGCAGAGGGTGGTACATGTATGAAATGAGCTGCCAGAGGAACTGGTGGAGGCTAGTAGAGTTGCAACATTTAAAAGGCATCTGGATGGGGATATGAATAGGAAGAGTTTGGAGGGATATGTGCCAAGTACTGGCAAGTGGGACTAGATTGGGTTGGGATATCTGGTTGGCATGGACGAGTTGGACCGAAGGGTCTGTTTCCGTGCTGTACATCTCTATGACTCTATGACTCTCTGTCATTTCTTGCACGATAGTGAGAGGTAAAATTTACATTGACGACTTTGATAAAATAACAAAGGACATAATGATGACTCATCCTCCTTTATCAGGATCCTGAACTGGACTCTTCTTTTCCCCAGCCAAGACTATATCACATTGTTAGATTGCATTGAGCTTGTTGAAGTCTCCAGCATCTTTATACAAAAGATTGCACTGGTTTGAGAAGGCATCGCACTACCATCTCATCCAGAGTCGAAAAGTGTGGTGCTGGAAAAGCACAGCGGGTCAGGCAGCATCCAAGGAGCAGGAGAGTTGACATTTTGGGCATAAGCCCTTTATCACCATCTCATCCAGGGCAATTAGGCAGAGGCAAAAAAAACGCTGGCCCAAGCAGCAATGCCCACATTTCAAATCCAAATGGACACACCCATTGCAATACTGAGGGAATGCTGGACAGTCAGAAATGCTCTCCTCTGGATGAGGCCTGAAGCCAATGTCCCATCTGTTCTCTCAGGCAGACTCAAGAGATTCCAGGGCATTATTTTGATGAAGAGTTGGGGAGCTCAGCAACCACCATTCTCTATCCCCACCTAACACCACTAAACAGATTAACTGGTCCTTACCTTACTTCTCTTCATGTGATATTGCTGTGAGGAAATTTTCTGCCATTTTCCCCACATTCCAACACTGACAACATTTCAAAATGCCATATTTCATTGGCTTTACTGCATTTTGGGACATCCCAGGGTCACCAAAATTACTATGTAAATGAAAACCTTTCCTTCAGGTTACCTCTAAATTTTTATTAGGAACCTTAACCCACAAAGTTGTATGACATGACTGCTTGGCCCTGTATCTGCAGTCAGTGGGGACCCTCACCTGCTGTTCTTGCATATTGTTCTCCAACTTTGGAAATATGGCATTGTCCCGTACTCTCCCAACCACAACAAATGTGGTTCCCCACCCTGGCAGGCCATCCCCAGAGAACTGGTAGCTGAGTTGTTCTTTCCCGAAGATTGTCAGCTTCTTTGTTTCTACATTGGGTCAACCTTTAATTCCTGTGTTGACCCTTAAAGGCCTAACCTAATGTGGACAGGCTGTGGAGACATTTTGTCAGTATTTTCCAATCAACCTATTACAAACCTCTGGAGCAGGTGGAGCTTGAACCCAAGCCTTCTGGCTCAGATGTAAGGGCACTACCACCAGCTCGCAACAGCCTTTCAGAGAATTCTTGTATTCCCTTGACTACAAAAAGAAGGGTTTATCTAACTGAAGCATTGGAGATAAGTAAAGGAGTTGATGGGTAGATGGAGAGAAGCTCAAATTCAAGGACAGGTCTACCACCTTTTGGTCAGATTGTCCCACAGCCAGGCCTATAGATGGATTGAGGTAGGACTTCTACCCTGTCTGGAAAAGTGATAGGCTCGAGGGGTGGAATGGCCTCCTCCTGTTCTTACATTATTACACAGACCTAAGAAAACAGCCTACAAACTTCAGCATTGAAGACAACATCTCTTGGGTAACTCTGTAGCCAATCGTTCAAGTGGTGGCAGGTATAGTGGTGGGGTATTGGTAATGGATACTGGACCTAGGGGGTACTAGAACCTCAAGCTAACATTACGTGGAAAGGGTTCAAATCCACAATGGCAGATAGTGAAGTTTGACTTCAAGAAGAAAAGCAGAAGTGTCATAGAGTCATACAGCACAGACACAGACCCTTCAGCCCAACTGGTCCATGCCGACCAGATTTCCTAAACCGAACTAGTCCCATTTGGCTGCATTTGACCCTATCCCTCTAAACTTTTCCTATCTATGTACCTGTCTAAAAGTCTTTAAAATGTCGTGATTGTGCTCACCTCTACTTCCTCGGGCAGCTCGTTCCAACAACACACCACCCTCTATGTGAGAAAGGTGCCCCTCAAGTCTGTTTTAAATCCTTCCCCTCTCACCTTAAACCTACGCCCTCTACTTTGGGGGAAAACGACCCTGGGGAAAATAACTTGGCTACTCAGCTTCTCCACGTTCCTCATGATTTTACAAACCTCTATATGGTCACCATTAAACCTCCTACACTCCAGAGAAAAAGGTCTCAGCCTATCCTTATAACTCAAACCTTCCAGTCTCAGTAGCATCCTGGAATCAAGAGCTGGCCTAATCGTAGTTACTTTCAATTGTTGTAATGACCCATCTGGTTCACTAATGCAAAGGAAAATTTCCTTCCTTACCCAAACTGGCCAATGTACATGTGGTTCCAGACCCCTAACAATGTGGTTGACTCTTAACTGCCCTCTGGCAATTGGAGATGGATAATAAAAGCAGTACCAGTCAGAGACACTCACATCCCTTGAATGAATAAAAAAAACACAAAAATTTGGTTCAGTGCATTTTGGGGATGATCACAACCTCTGACAAGGTCAAAGATGCCACCTTTGTCAGAAGTTCCCTCAAGCACCAGTGACAATAACACATCATACCAGTTCTGTCGGTGTGCAATTGGACTCTTCACTCATGAAGAGACCCACCGAAGATTAAATCACCCATATGTTGGATCTATTCAAACAAGGAGTCTAACACAATACACGTCGGTTTGGAAAATCTAACTGGTTATTTAAGTTAAAAATCACACAACACCAGGTTATAGTCCAACAGGTTTAATTGGAAGCACACTAGCTTTCGGAGCGTCGCTCCTTCATCAGGTGCTTGTGGAGGACTCGATCGTAACACAGAATTTATAGCAAAAATTTGCAGTGTGATGTAACTGAAATTATACATTGACAATCTAAAAAGTGAGATAACAGAGTTTTACATAAATTCATGCAGTTTTTGAGCTCAGAGTTCTGACAAATCAATCTGACTGTGGACATAGATTGTGGACATAGATACCACTATTACACGTGGGAACACCTCCCACTGTGTACATGGCAGGTACTCATGTGACTCAGTCAACGTTGTCTACCTTATACGTTGCAGGCAAGGATGCCCGGAGGCATGGTACATTGGGGAAACCGAGCAAAGGCTACGACAACGGATGAATGGGCACCGCACAACAATCAACAGACAGGAGGGTTCCCTCCCAGTTGGGGACACTTCAGTGGCCCAGGACATTCAGCCT
>NC_057728.1:54446948-54449659 GCF_004010195.1 Chiloscyllium plagiosum
GGTTTTGTGATTTACATATGAAAGAAGTGAAACTATCACTGTATTCTAACAGATGAAAGGCTTAACAGACAATCAATTTTTCAATGTATAATTTCAGTTACATCACACTGCAAATTTTTGCTATAAATTCTGTGTTACGATCAAGCCCTCCACAATCACCTGATGAAGGAGCGTCGCTCCGAAAGCTAGTGTGCTTCCAATTAAACCTGTTGGACTATAACCTGGTGTTGTGTGATTTTTAACTTTGTACACCCCAGTCCAACACCGGCATAAGAGTAGCTAGGGCAAAGACCAAAAAATTGGCGTTAAATTCCAACTGCCCTTTGGAATTTCCTGAGAGATTTCCATGCTGCAATTGACATCGACTGCAAATTTTGATGAAAAGTCACTGGAGTCAAAATGTTAGCTCTGTTTTCTCTCAACAGATGCCACCAGACCTGCTGAGTTTCTCCACCACTCTCTGTTTTTTGTTTCAGAGCCTAAACATCTTAGTTTTTTGTTTTTATTTCTGTGCTTTTTTTCTTATGCCCAGAAATGCTCTTCCACACAACTGAACATTTACTTTCCCCATCCCCCAATCAACCATATCTTTTCATCTATTAACCACCCCCATGTTTACTAACTGAATGGAATTAATTCCAATTGAACAATTTTGACTGGGTAAAAAAGGGTATTATGTTTCCATTAGTCAGTAACTTGGGCTCACAGTTCCAAGATTGTCAGCAAGAGAGCTAAAAGTGAGATGATGAGAAAGTTCTTTCCTCAGAGAGTTGTTAGGATTTGGAATTTGAGGGAGTTGAGTCCACAGGAGGTTCCCAAAGAGAATTACATATATATTTGAAAGTGATTAATTTAGAGGGCTACGGAGATAGCGCTGATGGATGGGACTAGCTGAGTAGCTCTTTTGGAAGCTGGTACAGACTTAAGGGGTTGAATGGCCTCCTCCTATAGTCGATTCTCCTGCTCTTTGGATGCTGCCTGACCCGCTGTGTGTTTCCAGCACCACACTTTTCAACTCCTCCTATCATGTAAACTTCTACGATTCTATAAATTTGATGATTTTATGATCAATTTATGTGCAAAGCCTGTTAAGGGTAGTGCAAAGATAAGGGACAGGGGGAACAGGGCTTTATTTTAGTGTTTAATATACTGCCACATCTCTTCCAGGTGTGCCTGTTCTGAAGAAGGGTCACTGGACTTGAAATATTAAACTGCTTTCCTCTCCATGGATGTTCCAATCCTGCTGAGCTCCCCCAACACTATCTGCTTTTGTGATAGATTGCAAGAAGGCGGGGGAAAGGCAGATCTCTGAAGGAGGCCAGCTGTTTCCTGCTGCTAGTTAATTCGGTGACTTGAGTGTAAATAACTTCCTGAAACTATTGGATCCTTGGAATTCTGAGGTGGGGGAGTCATAACAGCTGCAGAAGGAATTTGTTTTGGTTTGCAGATGAAAGGGCTCTCTGACAGCAGCTCTATATCTGCGTCCAGAACTGTGTTATCATGGGGCTAGGCTGTGTACACAAATCAGTGTCTTTTCATTCCTGAAAAGAAAGTACAGTTTGAGATCTCTGACGTGACTTCTAACCGGAATCGATTTTCCTTATCGACAGTGGCTCGTATTTTACAAAGGGCATTTAATGTAGCAAAACACCACAAGGTCGTTCACTGGAGCACTCACAGACACAAAGAAATTTGACACCGACATTCAAGAGAAACGTTTGGACATAGAGGGAGATTTTTTTAAAGCAGGGTTTTGTGGTGGAGAGGTTCAGGGGACAAAAGCTCCCATATTTCAAGCTTCTGGTAGCAGCTGATGGTGAGGCCAACAGTGATCAGGCAAACGATATCAAAAAGTCAGAAATAGAGGCGGAAGGAGGAGGGGGGAGGTGGCAAAGGGATGGATAAGATTGTTCACTGTGAAGTCTCAGGTGAGCAGCTTCCAATATGGAAAGAAAAAATCACATTTCTACTGCGCTTTTCATGACCACTGGACTTCTGATAGTGTTTTAAAAGCAACTAAATATGCTGGAAGTGTTTTATGACACTACAGTCATGGATGTAAATGCGGCAGCTAATTTATATACGGCAAGGTCCCATGGGAAGCAATTCAACAACTTATTTTGTGATGCTGATTGAGGGTTATGTAATGGAAACTGGGGTGCCTCCTCCTCCCTCTCCATAGAGTCATAGAGATGTACAGCATGGAAACAGACCCTTCGGTCCAACCCGTCCATGCCGACCAGATATCCCAACCCAATCTAGTCCCACCTGCCAGCACCCGGGCCTGTATCTCTCCAAACCCTTCCTTTTCATATACCCATCCAAATGCCTCTTAAATGTTGCAATTGTACCAGCTGCACCCAATCTAGTCCCACCTGCCAGCACCCGGCCTGTATCTCTCCAAACCCTTCCTATTCTTATACCCATCCAAATGCCTCTTAAATGTTGCAATTTGTACCAGCTGCCACCACTTCCTCTGGCAGCTCATTCCATATACGTACCACCCTCTGAGTGAAAAAGCTGCCCCTTAGGTCTCTTTTATATCTTTCCCCTCTCATCCTAAACTTATGCCCTCTAGTTCTGGACTCCCCAGCCCCAGGGAAAAGACTTTGTCTATTTACCCTTTCCATGCCCCTCATAATTTTGTAAACCTCTATAAGGTCACCCTTCAGCCTCCGACACTCCAGAGAAAACAGCCCCAGCTTGTTCAG
>NC_057728.1:54450141-54473723 GCF_004010195.1 Chiloscyllium plagiosum
ACATCCTGTCCTTCAGGATTCCCTCCAACATCTTGCCCACCACCGACGTCAGGCTCACTGGTCTATAGTTCTCTGGCTTGTCTTTACCACCCTTCTTAAGCAGTGGCACCACATTAGCCAACCTCCAGTCTTCCAGCACCTCACCTGTGACTATCGATGATACAAATATCTCAGCAAGAGGCCCAGCTATCACTTCTCTAGCTTCCCACAGAGTTCTAGGGTACACCTGATCAGGTCCTGGGGATTTAGCCACCTTTACCTGTTTCAAGACATCCAGCACTTTCTCCTCTGTAATTTGGACATTTTGCAAGATGTCACCATCTATTTCCCGACAGTCTATATCTTCCATATGTTTTTCCACAGTAAATACTGAAGTAAAATACTTGTTTAGTATCTCCCCATTTTCTGCGGCTCCACACAAAGGCTGCCTTGCTGATCTTTAAGGGGTGAAAATGTGTTGCTGGAAAAGCGCAGCAGGTCAGGCAGCATCCAAGGAACAGGAGAATTGACGTTTCGGGCATAAGCCCTTCTTCAGGAATCTTTGAGGGGCCCTATTGTCTCCCTAGTTACCCTTTTGCCCTTAAAAACCCTTTGGATTCTCCTTAATTCTATTTGCCAAAGATATCTCATGTCCCCGTTTTGCCCTCCTGATTTCCCTCTTAAGTATACTCCTACTCCCTTTATACTCTTCTAAGGATTCACCCAATCTATCCTGTCTTACCACTTTGAATTAGCTCTGTTGAATCGTTTATGTCATGTACATAAGAACTTGGAGCAGGAGTAGGCCATTCAGTCCCTCAAACCTGTCCAGCCATTTGATTGTGGCTGATCTCATTTCGGCCTCAACTCCAATTTCTTGCCTGCTCTCCACAACCCTTCAATCCCTTACTAGTTAAAAATATTTACATCTTAAATTTATTTGGTGTCCCAGCATTTGGGGTAGGGAATTCCACAGATTTGTGAACTTTTGAGACAAATAGACAGCTCAGTTTTAAATCTGTTACCCCTTATCCCAAAACTATGACCTCTCGTTCTTGATTGAGCAAACACAGTTATGTACTACTGTTGTGGGCCGAATGCCATGCTGATTGGAGATACAGTGTTGACCATGTTTGTTGAGGTCCAACATACTCATGTTGGGCTAATCAGACATCACTTCGCAAAAGGACGCTGGGCTGGGTTTAATGCAACCCATCACAGCAGGAACCATGGTAACCAGGTCCAATTATCCACGGGAGGTGCTTCTGTCAATATCCCAAACTTTCCCCAGTTAATGGGAGGTGCTGCATTTTGGGAAAGCAAATCTTAGCAGGAGTTATACACTTAATGGTAAGGTCCTGGGGAGTGTTGCTGAACAAAGAGACCTTGGAGTGCAGGTTCATAGCTCCGGTACATGTATGGAATGAGCTGCCAGAGGAAGTGGTAGAGGCTGGTACAATTACAACATTTAAAAGACATTTGGATGGGTATATTAAAAGGAGGGGTTTGGAGGGATATGAGCCAGGTGCTGGCAGGTGGGACTAGATTGGATTGGGATATCTGGTCAGCGTGCATGGGTTGGACCGAAGGGTCTGTTTCTGTGCTGTAAATCTCTATGACTGTATAAGTGGGAGGATGGGCTGGCACGAAGTATGATTCCTGGTTGCCGCCAACTGAATGTAAATTAGGCTCATTAAAGAATGAAACATCGCCCATTCCCAATGACACCACCTCAAATTAGTGGGCGCCCTATAAACTCCGTTAGCTTTGCCAAAGTCTTCCAAGAGGCATTCGTTGTTTGTCAGGCAATGTCTGCCCAATAAAGGATCCCAGCATTGGGAAGGCGTGACTTACTGAAAGCCACACCCCTGCTCTTGTGTCCGACCATCACCTTCTAAACGACTCCACAATTCCCACCATCACCAGGATATAAAGATAAACCTGGCAAGCATAGGCCAGTCAATTTGAGCACAAGGATAATTAGCACTTGCAGGATTTTTTTAAAGGGCATGCCATACCTTAAAAGCCTGCAGGGTTTTTGTTTTGGTGAGGTAAGGGAGAGTGTTGCTGTTGATGTGAGGTGCATGGATTTCCAGAAGACATCTGATATGGTGCTGCACAATAGACTTGTCTGAGCACATTTAGAGTTGATGGAGCAAAAGGGGGAAAGCAGCTCCGACACAAAGTTGGCTGAACAACAAGAAACGCAAGGAAATTGTTGCTGGAGGGAGGTTTACAGTGGAGTTCTTTAAGGTCAGTGATAGGACTCTGCTTTTTCTGAAATATATCAGTGGCCTGGACATTGGTGGACTGGGGACAGTTTCAAAAGGGTGCAGAAGGTACAACAATTGGAAGTCCTGTGAACCGTGAGGGGGATTGTGTAGCACTTCAAAGGACTTCATGGGTTAAACGAGTACCAGATGGAAGTAAATGCAGAGAAGTGTGAAGTGATTCATTTTAGTGCAAAGGATGCAGAGAGGTAATATAAAACAAACAGTGTACTTTTAAACGGGATGCAGGAGCAGAGAGACCTGCCTGTGATGTATATAAATCATTGACAGTAGCAGGACAGCTTGCGATAGCTGTTAAAAGAGCTTATGGCATCTTGGCTGTATGAATCAGGACACAGAATACCGAAACAAGGAAGTTATGTTAAACCCATGTAAAACACGAGTCTGGCTTCAACTGGAGTATTGCATCCAGTTCTGGACTCCACACTTTAGGAAGGATGTGAAGACATCAGAAATGATTCATGAGTGTGGCTCCAGGTACGAGGTGGTATCATGACATAGGAACCTTGGAGAAGTTTGAGGAGAGATTTGATTGAGGTGTTTAAATCACATGGGGTTTGGAAGAGGAGACAGGAAAAAAAATTACATGCATTCATTGGCAGAAGAATTGAGAACATTAAAAGCAGTGGTGCCAAGAAAAAACCTTTTCTTGTAGTAAGCAGTTAGGATTGGGAGTACACTGCCGACAGTAAGGTGGAGGCAAGTTCAACTGAGGCTTTTGAAGGGGAATTGGATTGCTATTTGAACAGGAAATAATTGCAGAGCCATAGGGAAAAGGCAGGGACTAGGTGCATTGCTCCTTCAGAGGGCTAGCAGGGACAAAATGTGCTGAATGGCCTCTGTACCATTTGCCTGCAGTGGGTGCCATGCTGCCATTGCTTTTGCTAGCTCTTTGGGTAATGTGAAGTACCCAGCTCTGATTGGCCACAAACTCTCAATAGACAGTACTTCTGCCATGCTGAGAAGCCCTGATGGTGCCTCTTAAAGACCTGAAGGACATTTAATTCTGTTAGACCTCCCCAATCAAGCTGATAGGGGCTCCCCAATATGGGACTTAATGGATCCAACCCCAGTGGACTGACATTGTCAGGATCCCTCCTCATTTTCTACATTGCTAACACGGATAAGTGTGATTCGAGTGGTGCTGGAAAAGCACAGCAGGTCAGGCAGCATCCGAGGAGCAGGAAAATCGATGTTTCGGGCAAAAGCCCTTCACCAGGTTCCTGATGATGGGCTTTTGCCTGAAATGTCAATTTTCCTGCTTCTTGGATGCTGCCTGACCTGCTGTGCTTTTCCAGCACCACTTTAATCTAGACTCTGTTCTCCAGCATCTGCAGTCCTCACTTTCACCACAGATAAGTGTGATGTTCATCTTAACTTACTGCTGAGTTATTGTATCTCTAAATCTGTATTCTTTTTTTAAACAGACATTAAGCTAAAGCTCAATCTCGCTAATCAAGTGAATGCTAAAGATCCCATAGTGAAGAAGAGCAGGGAACTGTCTTGGTCAACTGTTCTCGTCAATGGTCCCTCAATTTGAAAAGTAGGAAGACAAATTGTATTAGCTGGCTGAGAAAATGGCACGCGGTATTTTAGTGTCATAGAGTCTAGTGGTAAATGGTAAGGCCCAATGATCAGAATCGCTTGTAGGCTAATGATGAAAAGACAAAATCTTCTGAACTTAGAATTCCTAGATATGGTGAAGAGGGAAAGGAGATGGAAATGCATTGTTTTGTCAAGATTTTGTCTATCTGCATTGTACGTCTTGGAATATTCTTAGCTGTGTGACAGGTTCAGGGCCATGTTGCGTAAGGTTCTGAAAGGGTTAATGTTGGACCATGCATTAAGCTCTATCCAACCTGATGATGTCAGAAAAAGTTGGCTGGGGAATATCTTAGGATCTGCATGAGGACAGACCTGTTATCCTAGCTCCCCTCATCACCTGAGTAACAATGTCTAACAATGTAGCTTTTATTAGATTGCTATCATTCAATAAACTACACACTCTCTGCTCAACCAGAATCTCTAGCGGTTTACCTCTACCAGTAAACCAACTAGGCCCTTAGACCCAGTAAAGGAAAGAAATGATGGTAAAAAACTGCAGCAACCATAAGCTGGTTGCAGTTGGGATCCCAGCAGTTTACAACAGGCCCAGGCCTGGGTAGTGCCTGAAGACTGGACTGATGGAGTACTGTGGTATATAGGCTTGTACCCAAGCTTGAGCCTGGCTGTGGAGTAGATCGGAGCATGAGGTGAGCAAGGAGGTTCCCTGCTTGCCCTTCTTACCAAACGGGAGAAAACCTTGAAGAGCAGCCCAGCACAGGCCCAGATAGGGCGAGGACTGAAGAAGAATATTTTTTAGGAGCACGGGTTGGCATTTCATCTCACCACCACCCCATCACTGCCCACTGCACCCTTCACCATGTGGCCCACTTTCTCCATGGCTTTCAGTGAGAAGGCAGAATGTATGAGGGGATTGTGACCAGAATGATCCAGGGCAGCAAAGCCTGTCCTTGTATCTCAATGACAACAAGCACACCACAGCTCAGAGAGCTGCTCACAGTGAAAGCATGTTGGAAGCAAAGTCCACAACAGATAAAAAGAATTAAGAAGTAAAGTGCGTGAGGAGGTCAGTGAGTTTAAATGGAGAGACAGATGAACAAACAAGAGCAAAAAATTCCCCTTTCTGTGCTGTTAGTGGGTCTTTTAAAAATTATATTCTACAAGCAATAATGTGATCATTTATAAATTGGCTTTTGACAATAAAAAAATCTTTGTTCATTTTCTGCAGTGTAAAGTATGGAACTCTCCTACTTAAATCAAAATGAACACTCTGCTTCTTTATAATTACAGACGTGTTTATTACATAGAATTATATGCTGTCTACTGCACAGAAACGGCCCATTCACCTCAGCCAGTCTAGGCCAGTGTATATACTCACACCCCAGCCTCTTCATCCCACCCCTCTATTCCGTTTTCCCTCTTTGTTCTCACAGCTTCCTCTGAATGAACCTATACTCTTCACCTCAACCACTCTGTGCAAGCTCCACATTCTAACTGCACTCTTGAGTAAAGAAAGTTATCTTCAACGTCCTGATTAAATTTATGAGTGGTTCGCAATTTTATAGCCTCCAGTGTTGATCATACCTCCCCCTCCACGAATGGAGCCATCTCGTAGACATCTACTCTATTGAACTCCTTCATAGTTTTGAAGACATCTATTGGGTCACTCCTCGGTCTTCTCTTTTTCAGAGAAAGGCATGAAGAAAACATGTACAGAACCGGAAAATGAGTTGCATTTTTGTGTCTTTAGATCTGTCACTCAGCCTAGCGGGTGCCTCAAGGACTATATGCTCCAGACTGATAGGCTTTGATCTTAGCCATGCACACATAGTTAACTGACAGCTCCAAATGTAAACAATTCCAGCCAGCCTCTCAATAACATACTTCAGTAATTGCAGGTGTCTGCTATGTGTCCTTTGTATATTTGGTTCTAAAAGGAAAGTTCAGCACTTAATTTAATGGAGTCAAGTGAGTGTCCACTGGGTTAGCAATTCCAGCTAACACACACACACACACACAGTCTCACTCTCCAATGAACTCAGGATAAACATTTCCTTGTAATTGAAATTCCACACGAGCGATGCTTTGGATGGTACAGATGGAGGCCATCTGGCCCATTGAGTCAGCATTGGCCCTTCGAAGAACCCTGCAGAGCTTACCTAGCCCACAGATCCCTGGATAACGTGGGTAATTTAGCATGGTGAATCCACTTAATCTGCACACTTTTGGACTGTGGGAGGAAACCAGAACACCCAGGGGAAACGGAAAAATTGGAATTCTCTCCCTTGTTTTGAAATTCCAGGTTTTCCTTGAGTTCAAATATCACCATCTGCCATGGTGGGATTTGAACCCATATACCTGGAGCACTTGGTTGGAGCTCAGAGCTACTAGCCCAGTGACATTGCCACTACGCCAATATCTCCCCCTAGTGATCCGGTGCATTCAGTTACAAGACCAGGAAACCTAATCTGCTAATCTCTGGAACCAGCTAGAAGGATTATTTTTACATGTCCATGTTCCATTCACCGTTAAAGGTTGAAGGACCAGCCTATTAGTCATGGCGTTTGTTCTTAGAGCTATGTAACTAGATGTCGTATCTGTACATCTAGCTTACACCCTATACAATAATTCTTAGCTACACAGAGATGAAGGTAGTGACTACCGCTCATTAAAAACTCACTGATGTTTTATTTACGGAGGCAGAACAGGAAGAATAGCACACTCTGTGCAAGTAAAGTAAAATGTCTTTGTACTGGCACTGTAGTTGGATACAGTTTGCGTCAATAGCTTCACAAGATTGGCAAACAAATGCAAGATGTGTGCCAAGTGCTTTTCTATGAGGGTGTATTCGTTTAGAAGGCATACGTGTATAGTGTGTGATGTAAAATTAATCTGGTCAACTGTTGAACTGTGTTTCTGCAGACTGACGTGGGGAATAGGATTAGGACACACCTTATCCTGGAGCTGTTAGTTAATTGTTAAGATTGGGAGTGGTGAACTGATTCCTTTACTTGTTCCACTCTTCTGCAGATCACAATAAAATTTGAATCTAAACAGGGAAGTGATGTTGGCAATTATATACAGTAGTCCCCCCCATACCTGCGGGGGCTACATTCCAAGACTTACCGCGGAAGCCCAAAACTGCGGATATGAGACATTTACCTTCCTGGCAGCCCCCTGGTCCCTGGTTCTGGAATGTTCCCTGCAAAACGTATGGACAATGGTAAACCACAGGTAACTGAAACAGCAGTAACAGGACCCGTGGATACGGGGATCATCCTGTATATCAGACTATGTGTAGCTTAGTATCAGATACAAATTAGCCAGGCTCCTATAATAACAAAGAACACATTCATTGCAAACAAAACTTACTCAGGCAAAGATGCAAAGAAAAATAAAAGGCTTAAACTCTGCGAAATTGGATTTGAAATGTTAATTTTGGTTTTCTCTGCACAAATGCTGTGTTTCTCCAAATACACAACTACTCTTCTTGAGAACTAAAACATCCTCTGAGCGTGGTAAGGAATATATAAAACTCTGCAGAGTGTTATCCTTTATTATTAAGTGTCAAGCCCTTGGTAAGTTGTTTGCACTGGAAAGCAAGCCCCACTATTCCACAATTTGTGACAGATGTGGAAGCAACTGATTTAATAACGGTGATGGTTAATGTCTGACTGTGATTACTACCTCAAATAAAAGCAACTCACTTCAAGGTTCATTAAGAAACAGGAAAACAAAAACGTATTTTTTTTCAAACATATCCTCTGACAAATAACATAATAGCTCATTAATTACCAATATGTACATGTAGACTGCAGCCCTGTTAAATATAAACACATGAATTCACAAATAGGACTGACAAATCAGATGAAACAAATAGTTTTCATAGAATAGAATCCCTACAATGTGGAAACTGGCCCTTTGGCCCTTCGGCCCAACAAGTCCACACTGACCTTCTGAAGACTAACCCACCCAGATTCATTCCCCTACCCTATTTTCCTATATTTACTCCTGGCTAATGCAACCATACATCCCTGAACAGCATGGGCAATTTAGCATGGCCTTTTGTGGGAGGAAACCAGAATACCTGGAGCAAACCCATGCAGACATGGGGGAAATGTACAAACTCCACACAGATAGTCACCCAAGGCTGGAATCAAGCTGGGGTTCTTGGTGCTGTGAGGCAGCAGTGCTAACCACTGAGCCACTGTGCCATGCAAGAATATCATGGATGGAAAATACAGGCAAAAGGGAGCAAAGTCTGTGGATTAAGAGACAAGATCACAAGGAAATATTAGGTGCTTTCTCACTTTTTATTTTGGTTTTTGGCAATGACATATCCTTGTAACCAACCATTGCAATTGTCAACTCAGTATCTGGTCAGTTGGACCTAGGTCTTTGTTTGAGTTGGAAGCTCATTTTATCCAAGGCTTTGAGTGTTTGCTTGACAAAATTGCTGCTTAAGACCTATCGAAAATTTGTTACTCCATAGTTTATTTTTTATCAACTCAAAGGCACTTGGTGCCAATTAATCTCACAAGATTATCAAATACAGTTTCTCCAAAAGTTTTAAATGAACACCACACAATTCCACTTTTGCTTTCGGTGAAAAAAAAACATTTTGTTTCTCTTTGCAACACAACAGTCCAAACTTTGTTTACAGTTTAAAATCCAAATAAGTGCTTGCATAAGTAACAATTAACTTCCGAAAACAATTATTCTCATTGTTAAATGCTGATCTGTGGCTAAAGTCATCCTACACACCTGCTGGTGACACCAGGATGCCTCCTTTGATCAGTTATGTCTGTCTGAAGTTGCCCTTCTGGAAACAGTGTTGTCGATTTTGAATTTAGGAAACTTCCACTTATGGTGATGAGGTCTTCTAATGGATTCTCAGCTCAAACACTTTGATGAGAGAGATGTCAGAGAAAGGGGGAGACAGTAAGTGTTGTTGCTTCTTATAAGTTGCCTCTCTATGTTCAAATTCAGCAGTTTTATCACACCCACCAATCAGATCATGTAACCTCTTTCTGACTGTAAGGCAGAAAGTCAGTCAAGAAGATTGTGTTGTGTCCTTCTGGAACCAGTTTCCTTTGTCTTGCAAAGTATTTCTTCCAAAAGGTCCAACAAATCGATATATGTCCGGTCAATAATATTTGAAATCAACATTACAGATAACAGAGCTTTATAACAGTGTCATTGTTGTAGAAAATATCTAATCCTGTGGCCAGGAATACTTACCTCAGAGCTTTGCTGGGTTCTTCCAGTTGGCAGTCATCAGAAAACAGATTTTCCCTTTCGATTAATTAGTTCCTTGAATAATGTTATGCTTATCATGGACTGTCCGTGTGGGAAATGGGAGCACTTACCTATTTCAACAACAGCAATAAGCTGGATCATACCATCAGTAAAACTGCCTGTTTCCATCTCATAACATTGCTGATTCTCATCCTCATCTTCACTCACCTGTTGATGAAACACAGGGCAGACTTTTCTGGTTCCCCCACCATCAGGTTTGCAGGGGGGAAGGAGATGTGTAAACTTATGCAGCTGACCTTCTCATACTCCCCCTCACATAACCTTTCCCCCAGCCTGTCCGCTACATAAAGTGGGGCAAGTAAACCTTTGGGTGATCTGCTTACCCACATCCATTTGAGGCTTTCAAGTGACCAATTATTGATTAATTTCTCCCCCATCTCACAACCTCTGAATATATGCAGCCTTAAGCTAAAGGTTCTACATTCATTTTCATTTTCTTGACTTTCCCATTGTGCGATGATTTAGCCACACAATGAGCATGACTGTTGTTGACACAATGAGCACTATTTTCAGTTTGTAAGGTGACGTGGATCAGCTAACATCAGATAGTTGACCACAATACACAGTCAAAACATTTCAAGATGTGTACTAAGTGGGGAGCAACTAATATTACACCATCACCTCACTATCCATGCTCTGTCTAGCAGAACATGTGATCTGTATTATCAAATCAATGATCATTACATGTTGAACAATGAAATGAGTTTTCACATTGTATCGCAGTATTTTCTTGCAACATCATTGGGGGGATTAACATCCCTAGCACAACATATGCTCTGAAGGTAAGCTTGAACAAATCTGTCCAGCAACCAATTCTCTAGCCATTCTGATGAACAGGGTATTCTTCAAGGCAGAATAAAACAGAAGGAGATTCATGATGAGGGAGCAGGTACAAAACAGTGCACTAAAACTGTGCACTGAGCAGAGAGAGGCAGTTAGAAATACAAATACAAATACTTGGATATCAACAAAGGTTTCTGAAGTATGCAGCCAGCCCAGATCATAGGCAGTCATTACTGATCATGATGCTTTATTGCGAAGGGACTCAGTCGACAACAATCATGTAGGATAAGAGTGAAGAACGTTTCAAAGATGATGATTGTGTGGTGCTGTCGAAGGACAGCAGCCAGCGACAAGCCAAACAAGTTGTGAAAAAAGTAAAGTACATAGCAATGTGTGATTCTACAGATAGTTGAATGATCCCCAAATCATGATGAGTTATCAAACCTCCAAAGTGTTGACATTTGACATTTTAGTCTTAAAAACTCTGTTTTTCCTGTTTATAAGATTGTCAAGTTGACAACATGTGCCTATGGTAACCATGTATATCTTTTCTGGGATAAGATTTATTATTTGGTAAAAGCGGGATGTTGTCGCGAGGTATTTAATGTCCCCCATTTTGAGCTTGGTGATTGAGGGTGGGAGGCTGTAGATTTAATCAGATGGCAGCATGATGGTTTCCCACCTCTAATCTGACAAAATCACAGGTGAGACAGTCCATGAAGAATTTCCTGCCCTGTCACCGATTGAGGTCCTTGAGTGAATAACTAATGCCCACTTCAGGGTCTTGTCATGCGGAGCTTGATAAGCAAGCCTAGGCCTGTTGTCAGGGAATCAAGGACTGGTCAAAGGACCCAGAATCATGAAGGGGAGGCCCCAACAGAACAATGTACAAAGAAGATATACTAAGTCCAACTCATCTTGTATACTTCAAACTAGAGGTCCATACAAATAAGATGTTAATTTCCAAATGGGGCTGTTTATTTTACTGTTTTCCCATCTACTACATGGATAGGAAAGGTTTAGAATGATTTGGGGCAAATGCAGGGCAATGGGGTTAGCCTGATTGGACCTTTTGGTTGGTATGGACCGGTTTGGGCTGAAGGGCCTGTCCCTGTGCTGTAGGACTCTGTGATTCTATGACCTGCTCTTGCTGTCATCTCCCCTGGTCCTTGTGATCCCTACGATGTGAGGATCCCCGCTGTCCCCATTCCTTACCGTTGGCTTTGGTGACTGTGGAACTTTATGCCTCTGTTCCACGTAATTCCAGCAGACCCCACCGCCTCTCCAGTGGTACCACTGAGCAGCAGTGCTGCTGGCCTCGGATTGTTCAGCAGTCAGCAGCAGACAGGGATTTCTTATCTCTGACATTCCTTGAACCCACAAAAAGCCTGCCAAAGGCTTGTTAACCCCCTTAATTGGTTGTGTTTTCCCCTTTCATCAAAGAGGAGAGCACACAACACTCACTGTCTCTCCAGACAGCGGCCATGATGCTTCTTGCCTTTAAGAAATTTCACCTTTCCGCCACAGGCCCTGTAGTCTGGGGTGAGGATCTGCAAACCTCCAAGGTCTCCTCGGGAGTGTTGCTGAACAAAGAGACCTTGGAGTGCAGGTTCATAGCTCCTTGAAAGTGGAGTCACAGGTAGATAGGATAGTGAAGAAGGCATTTGGTATGCTTTCTTTTATTGGTCAGAGTATTGAGTACAGGAATTGGGAGGTCATGTTGCGGCTGTACAGGACATTGGTTAGGCCACTGTTGGAATATTGCGTGTAATTCTGGTCTTCTTCCTATTAGAAAGATGTTGTGAAACTCGAAAGGGTTCAGAAAAGATTTACAAGGATGTTGCCAGGGTTGGAGGATTTGAGCTTTAGGGAGAGGCTGAACAAGCTGGGGCTATTTTCCCTGAGCATCAGAGGCTGAGGGGTGACCTTATAGAGGTTTATAAAATCATGAGGGGCATGGATAGGATAAATATGCCAAGTCATTTCCCTGGGGTCGGGGAGTCCAGAACAAGAGGGCATTGGTTTAGGGTGAGAGGGGAAAGATATAAAAGGGACCTAAGGGGCAAGTTTTTCATGCAGAAGATGATATGTGTATGGAATGAGCTGCCAGAGGAAGTAGTGGAGGCTGGTACAATTGCAACATTTAAGAGGCATTTGGATGGGTATATGAATAGGAAGGGTTTGGAGTATATGGCTCTGGTGCTAGCAGGTGGGGCTAGATTGGGTTGGGATATCTGGTCGGCATGGATGGGTTGGACCGAAGGGTCTGTTTGCATGCTGTACATCTCTATGACTCTATGACTGTTCTTATTGTTCACTCACCAACATGGATTTGGACCTGGCCTGCACCAGAAATATTCAGACATGCGGAGGATGCCATTTTGGAACAAAAAGTACTTGCAACCACAAAAAGATTAACTGCTATGCATTAAAAATTTCGTGGCTGTGAATTCTGGGATCCATTGAAAGCACAGCATCTAAAGTGAAGGGAATTTAAACCAAGAGTGGTCAGAGTTTGGAAACAGCAAAGTGATTCTGAGTATAGCTAAAACAATTGATTTAAAGCTCAGATTCTGGTGTGTGTTGAGGATTAGTTACTGTTTCCTGTTTCATCTGGTTGCTATGTGTTTGATTCGGGATATATCGCACTTTGAAAACAGTGACCTTTGCAAATGAATGCAAGGCACCGAAAGAGAAATAGATACTTTTTGAGGTAAAAGGAAAGAATTTAGTCTGAAATATGCTTTCTGCTTAAATGTTTAGCTTTGTAAGAGAGCAAGAAAAAACCTTGCTTTCCTGTCATGCTTTTCACACTCTCAGAATATCATAAAAAGAATTAGAGTCAACCTGCACAACCACCTGATGAAGGAGCAGTGCTCCAAAAGCTAGTGCTTCCAAATAAACCTGTTGGACTATAACCTGGTGTTGTGTGATTTTTAACCTCAACGAAATTATACAATTTCAATTTCAGGAGCTAATGTCTTCTCCAGCCTTATAACCCTCTGAAAATGCTACACTCGATTACATTAACACACCTCATTACAGGATCAGATAAGCACCCTTTTAACACCCTAGTAGCTAGGATTTGTAGATCATGGTATCAAGTAGTCATCCCACCTCCCGGTCTGTCAGCTGTGACTCATTTGGTAGTAGTCTTGTCTCGGAGACATGAGATTCAATTCCCACTCCTGACGCCTAACCAGAAAATCCAATTTAATGCAGTAGTGGGGTGGGGTGGTGGTGGAGTGCTGCATTGTTGGAGGGACCTTTATGTGAATGTGCCATTAACCAGTGGCCCCACCTACTGTCTCCTGTGGATTTAAAGTACTGTATGACACTAATTTTAAGAAGTGCAAGGGTGAGCTCTTTAGTACCGTAAGCAACAGTTGTCCCTGAATGAACATGACTAATAAACTAGGCATTTATCTAATTGCTGTTTGTGGGACTCTGCTGAGTGAAAATAAACTGCCTTGCTTCCTACATTACAGCAGAGAGGAGACAATAATGATTCTTAATTTGTTGTAAGACACTTTGAGGCTGAGAAACATTTGTATAAATATGCCTTCCTACTTCCCTCCCTCTCCATTCTTTTCACTAGCTGAAAGCTAGTGCTTCTAAATAAACCTGTTGGACTATAACCTGGCATTGTGTGATTTTTAACTTTCTCTGGAAGTGACAATTCTCATGGAGAGTCCAGTCAGATGCAAATTCATGGTTAGCTGCCTGGAGGACATGAAGAAAAGTGACAGGGGTTTTGTTGGTTAGAAGAACTAACATATGTTTCTGCTGCTATTGATGTTTATCCTGGATAGTGTATCATTTCCCTGGTACTAGAGTAAAAGATGCCTTTGAACAGCTGTAGAGCCCCATCAATGGAGAGGGTGAACAGCTCGCAGTCATATTGATACTCAGAGAATAAGCAGACAGAGAGATGTGTTCCCTCAGTCAGAATATGGGCACTTGGGTAAAATATTAGCCAACAGGATCTCAAAAGTAACAATCTCTCAATTACACGCACATACAAGTGAATATAGAAATGGAAATCCATTCCTGATGAAGGGCTTTTGCCCGAAACGTCGATTTTCCTGCTCCTCGGATGCTGCCTGAACTGCTGTGCTCTTCCAGCACCACTGATCCAGAATCTGGTTTCCAGCATCTGCAGTCATTGTTTTTACCTCATAGAAATGGAAAGACAGAGGCAGGTGATTGCATGCAGGATGGTGCAGAAGGGAATACTTCAGATGTTTAGAACTTGGAGTCAGTTCCTGGGGAAATGGAGCATGTACAAGACTAACATGTTGCAGTTAAATAAACCTCAGACTAACTTTGTTACATGGTGATTTGCAAATGCTGTTGGGGTGGGTTAAACTAACTTGCCAAAGATATGGGAACCAGGAGGTAATGGAGAGGGATAGCAAGGTGTAGAGAATATTAGGAGAGACAGATAGTACTACAGCATGAAATTACAGTTGCGTGTCTGAAATAAAGTATTAGGTGGGATAAGCCTAAGATGAAAAACAATAAAGCTAAATTAGGAATACAACATGTTAATAATAATGTTTTTCATCCAGAGTTAGATGTTGCTGAATCATGGAGTTTAGATCTGTTTCGAATCTTCCCCTTCTTTGAGTGGGTCAATTTCGATAATGTTACACTTAGTATCACTTCCCTAAAATAAATCTTTTCAACCCACCTGAAAGTTGTATTTTAAGTCGTCCAGATTTTAGGCAAATCTGACAATGCTGGGGTTCATAGGACCAACAAAATGGCAACACCATTAACTCTCATAGAGGTTGGTGCACCCAGACTGGAAAAACTGGCACTCAACTGTGAGGCAGAAGAAGCTACTGTTATCTCCAACTCTCAACTCCTCGTTTCTGGTCTCTTAAGCATCCCTGATTTTAGTCACTCCAACACCCTGGTCACTAAGAATGTCTCTCTTAAAGGAGCAGGGATATCTCTATCCACGGATGTGCATGTTAAGTGGATTGGCTATGGGAAATGCAGGGTTACAGGAAGAGGGTAGGGTAAGGGTGGGTCTGGGTGGAATGCTCTTCAAAGATTGGTGCAGGCTGGATGGGCTGAATGGTCTGCTTCTGCACTGTAGGAATCCATTGATTGTATAAGTCTATCATCTCCCTAAATCTCTGACATCCTTTGAGGCACCCACTAAAGCCTCCCTCTTTAACTGAGGTTTTAAACACCTGCCTTAGTATCACCTTTTGCAGCTCAGTGTCAAATGTTGATTCCAAGCGTCTGTGAAACAGCATAAAAGTGGTCATACAAATACAAATCGTCTTTGCTATTTAATATAAACATGATGTAATGGAATGTTTCCGCTGAAGGCAGCTATGGCATGGGCCTCAGGATAAAGCATAATGTTTGCTTCTGTGCAGTGCTCTCAGTTCCCTGTAGTCAAAGTAACCACAAATGCTGGAGTGAAGTTACTGCCTTCACATTTTTGGCTGTTTGCCTCAGAGCTTTATGCCCATCACTGTACAGGGCCAGCATCAAACTTTCTCTCTCGCAATGGACTGGGTCATTCCTTGGAGCGAGTCTAAACTCCAGGAAATTTTCTGTCATGATTGGATCACAACGACATAGCCACATTCATTAAAAAATGTCCTCTGGCAATATGAGTTACTACCACAATTAGCACAGGTTTGCAAAAAGGTCAACTCATGTGTTACCTGATTATGAAAGTTAACTTTGATTCCAACTTATCTGCTGCTGATCCATTGAAGTCAGCTTTCCCAGTTAATTATTCTTACTCAGGAATTGCTCCTTCTCCTTCTCTATTGGCAACCAATTCATTATGATTGGTCACACAGGTGGTAGTGTCCCTGCCTCTGGATCAGCGAGGGCTGGGTTCAAGTCCCACCTGCTCCAGAAGTGTGCTGTAACATCTCTGAACAGATTGATTCTCGAAGCAACAACTACAATGTCCATTATTCCAAAACATTTTCCCCTATTAGTCTTGACTTGGTACTGAAAATGACAACAGTAAACAGAACTCTGTTGACCCTGCAGAGCTCCCCTCTGATTAGATTCCTACAGTGTGGAAACAGGCCCTTTGGCCCCACCTACGCTCTGAAGAGTAACCCACCCAGACCCATTTCCCTCTGACCAATGCACCTAACACTATGGGCAACTAAGCATGGCCAATTCACCTGGCCTCTGGGAAGAAACCGGAGAACCCAGAGGAAACCCACGCAGACACAGGGAGAATGTGCAAACTCCACATAGACAGTCACCCAAGGCTGGAATCGAGCCTGGGTCCCTGGCACTGAGGCAGCAGTGCTAACCACTGAGCCACTATGCCATCACTCTAAGGACTAGAGCTGTCTCACAGACTAGTCAAGCAACAGCCTGATATCGTCACACTCATGGAATCATACCTTACAGACAATGTCCCAGACATCTCTATCACAATCCCTGTCCCACCAGCAGCACACACTCAGCAGCCGTGGCAGGAACATTGACTTATAGCATCAGGTCAAACACCGGCAAGGAAACCTCCTGCTGATTACCTCCCGGCTGCTGGATCAGTACCAGTCCATGTTGAACACCCCTTATAGGGAGCACTGAAGGTGGCAAGAGTGTAGGGTGTACTCTAGGTGAGGACTTCAATGTCCATCATCAAAAGTGTCACAGCAGCATCACTAAAAATTGCTGTTTGGCTGGGTCTGCGGCAGATGGTGAGAGAATGAACAAGAGGGAAAAGCATACTTAACCGTTGTGAATTAAAAGGTGACTGCTGTGTTTCTAACATTAGTAAGGCTATAAATTTGTCCAATAGAAGGAGAAGTCTACTTTGGTGGGCCCTTGTCTTTCCTTGTACAGTATCTGGTTTTCTTATTATGTAGGATAACTTTGATGCTGAAACAGATCACTCAGCTCCACCACTCCGTACTAGTGTTTATCCTCTTGTAAAGACCATGTCTTTTTATTTTTGTGGTTTCTATTGTTGTGGACTGAAATGAGAAAGAACTGTTTTAATACCAATGTCATAGAGTTGTACAGTACGGAAACAGATCCTTTGGTCCAACTTGTCCATGCCAAACACATTTCCTAAATAATCTGGTCCCATTTGCCAGCATTTGACCCTCTAAAATCTTCCTATTCAGGTACCCTTCCAAATGACTTTTAAATATTGTAATTATACCAACCCCCGCCACTTCCTCTGGCAGCTTATTCCATACATGTGCCACCCTCTCTGTAAAACATTTGCCCCTTAGGTCCCTTTTAAATCTTTCCCCTCTCACCTTAAACTTATGCCCTCTAGTTTGAGACTCTCCTACCCTGGGAAAAAGACCTTGGCTATTCACCCTATCCTCATGGAGGGGGATATTAATTGGTCACACTGACCAATGTAGACAAGCATACCAAATGCCTTCTTCACTGCCCTATCTACCTGCGATTCCATATTCAAGGAACTATGAATTTGCACCCTAAGGTCGCTTTGCTTGGCAACAATCCCCAGGGCCCTACTATTAAGTGCATAAGTCCTGTCCTGATTTGCCTTAACAAAATGAAACACCTCATATTTATCTAAATTGTATTCCATCTGCCATTCCACGGCCCATCAGCTCATGTGATCAAAGTCCCATTGTCCTCTGAGGTAATCTTCTTCATTGTCCAATACACCACCAATTTTGGTATCTTCTGCAAGCTTACTGACCATTCCTCCTATATTCACATCTAAATCATTTATACTAATGACAAAAAGCATCGATCGTTGTGGAACATCGCTGGCCACAAGCCTTCAGTCCAAAAAACAACCTTCCACCACCATCCTCTGTTTCCTATCCTGTTTTAAATGATTGGTGCATGTTTTGGAAAGCAATTTACCTGACCGTTATGGCAAGTATCATATAAACAGCTGGTTGACCAAGCAGTAATTGAAGTTTGGATTACAGATGAACTGGAACCAAAGAGTGGAACCTGTTGCTCTCAAAGGCTGTGGAGTTAAGTCATTGAGTGCATTTAGGACAGAGATATATAGGTTCTTCATTAGTAAAGGGATCAAGGGCTACAGATAGAAGGCAGGAGAATGGATTTCAGACATAGATCAGCCATGATTAAATGGTAGAGAAGATTTGATGAGCTGAATGGCCTAATTCTGCTTCCATATCTTATGGTCTTATGGTTGTGTGCAGATGAACCTGCGTAGCAACAAGACATTTATTGGTCTATGGACTAGCGATTAGTTATTGATGACAAAGGTCATTTGTCTATTAACAGCCATGATTGGTTCGCAAATAACTGAACAGCTTAGGACTGGGAACCAGACTGCAAGTATGATTGGATTTCCATTAGCTCAGGAGCTGTTTCTCTGTTCTCTGCAGTCAAAACACATTTTAAACCTGAAAAAAAACTAGTTTGTCTCTCATTCAGCAGTTTCTGCTGTAAACTTTGACTCTAATTGATCAGCCAGAGAGCAGTGACCAGTGAACCAATCACCTTGAATATCTTATAAACCAGTAGAAGCATCTAGAAAAAGATAACTGGAAATCAAATTAAAGCATGCATGTATAATAGGATCAGCATTTTAATATACACTGACAGTTTATAAATGCTACTCATTGTGATAACAAACCCCGCTTTCTCACCATCCTTTGGGTAAAGAAGCTTCTCTTGAATTCTCTATTGGATTTACTTCTGATGATTTTGTCTTTTTGGCTATGAATTTGATACTCAAACCAGCTCTCCCCAACCCTCTCACACACAATACCACCACCACTCAAAAAAGAAAGAAAATGTACTCTCTGGTTTGAACTTTAAGGAACTCATCAGGTAATATCATTTCAACTTTTCTCCTTTTTAAACCTTTGCACCCTTTTATGGGTGGCACAGTGGCTTAGTGGTTAGCACAGCTGCTGCACAGTGCTGGGGACCTGGGTTTGATCACAGCCTGTCTGTGTGGAGTTTGCATATTCTTCCTGTGTCTGCATGGGTTTCCTCTGGGTGCTCTTGTTTCCTCCCTCAGTCCGAAGATGTGCAGGTTAGTTGAATTGACTGTGTTAAATTGCTCATAGTGTTCAGGGATGTGTAGGTTTGGGGCATTAGTCAAGGGTTAACATGTTAGGGGAATAGGGCTGGGTGGATTACTCTTCGGAGGGTTGGTGTGGACTTGTTGGGCTGAAAGGCCCATTCCCACGCTGTAGCGATTCTAATTCTAAAGAACCTTAGACTTGTCAATCTTTTGTTATAATCATTTACTTCACTTAGTGTCATCTTGCTGTGTGTGGATTGGTTTCATGTCATGGGTCACTCATTGATGAAGAAAGTACTCTGGGACAAACATCCACAAATATCCACTTCCTCCACCACTCTGTCGTAGCAGCATGTACTACCTACAAGGTGCACTGCAGAGATTCACCAACAGTCCTTTGACAGCACTTTCCAAACCCACGACCACATCCATTGAGAAGGGCAAGACCATCAGATACATGGTAACAGAACCATGTGTAAGTTCTACTCCAAGCGAATCACCATTCTGACTTGGACATATATTGCCATTCCTTCACTGTCACCGGGTCAAAATCTTGAAATTTCCTCCTGAACATAACTGTGGGTCAACCAACAGCATATGGGCTGCAGTCGTTCAAGAAGGCAGATCACTGCCTCCTTCTGAAGGACAACTCGGGATGGATAATAAATGCTGGCCCAGCCATTGACTCTCACATTCCACAAGTGAATAAGAAAAACTCCTGATGACCTGCACTATATAAATGGAAGTTCTCCAATCCTTTGTATTGTGCAAGCAACTATGGAAGTCACAAAGCTATTGACCAACATTTTTTTCTTGTATTTCTGCTTTGGAACTAATCAGTTCATTGCTTGAATTTGCATCTGCCATTATATGCACTTCCTCTCTTACTCTAAATGAATTGATCTTGACTGGACTCCAATGAGTAATCTTGCTCAAGTTGTTTCCATTACCATAAGACCAATGTAGGAGCAGAAGTAGATCATTTGACCTATTGGTGCTGCTCCATCATACAATGAGATACAATGAATACATGACTGACCTGATCATATGCTACTCCCACCTTATCCTCATAACCCTTACTAATGAAAAAAATCTGTCAATCTCAGCCTTGTACAATCAACAATATATTCAGTGTGGTCTATCATCCATATTTGCCCATATTTCAGAGGGGATCCAGAGGGGATCAGTAATCCTCAACAGGAATATTGGTTGATATTTCTTTCCACAGGTCAGTGAAGAGTATTTCAACTCGCTCCTTCCTGATGAAGAGCTCATGCTCGAAATGTCAACTCTCCTGCTCCTCAGATGCTGCCTGACCAACTGTGCTTTTGCAGCACCACACTTTTCGACTCCCAGCATCTGCAGTCCTCACTTTCTCCCACTCCTACCTTATGCCTTGAAGGTAGTGCGCAGACATAGGCAGACGAGTTACTTGTTGTAGAATTGTCCACCTCCGACCCGCTCTTGGAGCTGTGGAAATCAAACGACAGGACCAGTCCTGTCCCTGGTCAATGACGATTCCTCACTGGGGGATATTAATGATGGTGTGCCTTGGAGTAGTTGAGGCAGAGACAATTGCAGCTTTGAGAGGACACTGGATAAGATAGGGCAGACACAAACAAGATAGTCAAAACAAGGTAGAGACAAAGGCAGCCGACTGAATATGAGTTTGCTCTCGTAAAGAGCTAGCATGGATGTAATGGGTTAATTGGGCTCTTCAGGAGCATCTATTCCCAGCCTGCCAGACAAATAGCTGGTTAAATCACAGGACCATTTATTGTGGACATTAGATCAATCCTTTCTTGCAAATTCTCAGCTCACAGTGTTGAGTAAACCACTGAGAAAGGCGTTTGAAATTCTTGGGAGGTTTTCCTGTTTAATTCGCGTTGGCGGGTGGTTTGGAAGTTCAAATATCCTGACTGCAGTTTTGTTCTTTTACACAAAATTAAATGCCAAGCATGCCTTTACTAAAACAAGGACAATCAAAGGCACGAGCTGGCTGGGCATTAGGGAATGTTTATTGGGAGCTGGCCATTGTTTATGAAGAATGCAAGCTGTTCTGACCCTGCCATTGAAAGGGAGGCACTTGCAAAAGCTCTTTATTCATAAGAAAGATTGGGTGCAAGGGATTGTGAGGTTTGTTATAGCTGTAACCATGGAGCGATTAACCATACCTTCACATTGAATCAAATGCTGACAAAAAGGAAGTCACGCACTTCAATGAGCAGTTTCTGATTAAAGCATTTTCAATACTTTGAAACGCTCACCAAGTTTTCAGTCTTTCCTCGGTTTCTCCTGCCTTTTCTATGTATTTCCTCCAACCTCTCAAACCCCTGCAAGATCAGTGTTCCTCCAATTCTGGCCTCTTGGACAATCCCTGGTATTATTCATTCCACCATTGGCCTTGCCTTCAACTGCCTGGTCACTGAACTCTGGAGGCTTAAACCTCAAATATTTTAATTCCACCCCTTGCATCAAACGTGTGTTTGTTCTTGTAGTGGGAGAGGATGTGTGTATTGCTGGCAGGGCTGATATTTATCATCTATGCCTCATTGCTTTGGACAAAGTGGTGCTGAGTTGCCTACTTATACCACGCCAGTCCTTCTTGAAATAACTCTTTGGAGGCCGACATCCTGTCACCAATCACCCTTTATTGACAAAAGCACTGCATCTCACTGAGCATTCAGTGAGTCCAATATCCCTGATATTCACCCCAATTATGCCAGCCAGCTCTCTCTAATTGGACCAGATTAACAGCCTCAATCGGGGAACTCATATTCTTATGATGTCTAGTTTGGCTGACCTCATTCCAATCACTACACTTGTGGCCATGATGTGGAGATACTGGTGTTGGACTGGGGTGGACAAAGTTACAAATCACACACCAGGTTATAGTCCAACAGGTTTATTTGGAAGCACTAGCTTTCAGAGTGCTGCTCCTTCATCAGGTAACTAGTTACTTCCAAATAAACCTGTTGGATTATAACCTGGCATTGTATGATTTTTGACTTTACCCACTTGTGGTGTCAGTACACTTACAATGCTGTTAGCGAGAGAGTTTCAGGATCTTGATCCCAGTGACAGTGAAGGAATGGCAATGTATTTCCAAGTCAGGATGGTGGGCTTTGGCTAAGAGGAGAACTTGCAGGTGGTGGTGTATTTGTAGTCCTTGTCCTTCGAGATGGAAATGGTTGTGAGTTTGTAAGGTACTGTCCAAGAAGCCTTGGTGAAATTTTGCAGCATGTCTTGTAGATGGTGATCACTATGTGTCAGTGGTGAAGGGAGTAAATGTTGAAGATTGTAGATGCGATGCCGATTAAGTGGAATATTTCCTGGATTGTATTAAGCTTCTTGATTGTTGTTGGGGCTGAACTCTTCCAGTTAAGTACAGAGTATTCTACCAGATTCCTGAGCTGTGCCTTATAGATACTGGATAGACTTTGGTGAGTCAGGAGGTGAGGTATTCGTTGCAGAACTCCCAGCCCAGTTCCGATTGTATTTCGTTCTTTGTTTTTACTATGTGATATGTACGTCACCTGTTTCTATCTAATCCTTATTTTTAATGCGCAGAAGGAAGTTAGGAATGATCAGCCTGCCAAGGGATTTAAAACCATCCTATCACGTTAACAGTTCTGATAGAATTGCTCTACCTCAGTTACGCTGACCTCTTTGAGTAGATGACAGAAATAACTTCTCTGACTATTTCTGACGAAGATAGGAGCTGGATACTTGGATTACAACAAAGGACCCGGTGTCTTCTATCAATGAACATTGAATGGAAGAAGCTTTAATCTATTGGCAGCCTTGCTCAATGCTAAAAATAGTGCCGTCTGATGTTTCAAAGGGACATGTTCACCAATGGGTCTTTGTTTCCCGTGATTCCTGGAATGTCTACAGGTAATTTTCACTCCGCTACTGTAGTTTATCTTGGAAGCTGGTAGTCAATGACTGAAGGGAGCTTGAGAAATGAGAAGAGGGATTCATCTCATGAAATGCAGTCAAGTCTCATCCAGACTCATTCTTCAATTGTGACTCCTTCAAACATTATTGACTTCTATGAGGCATCAAACTTAAATGATGCTTTTTAAAATAGATACGCTGAAATTATACCCAAGTAGGTTTGAACATTGCATCAATCTTGTCTCACTCTGGGAAGGTGTATACAGCTTATGTAAACACTTCATCTGTTCAGGGAAACTTAATAGGGAGAGTTACTGACTGAGAAGTAAGAAAGGGATGATCACCTTATTGGGATTGTATTATAGACCCCCCAGTAGTCAGAGGGAAATTGAGAAACAAACTTGTAAGGAGATCTCAGCTATCTGTAAGAATAGTAGGGTAGTTATGGTGGGGGATTTTAACTTTCCAAACATCGACTGGGACTACCATAGTGTTAAAGGTTTAGATGGAGAGGAATTTCTTAAGTGTGTACAAGACAATTTTCTGATTCAGTATGTGGATGCACCTACTAGAGAAGGTGCAAAACTTGACCTACTCTTGGGAAATAAGGCAGGGCAGGTGACTGAGGTGTCAGTGGGGGAGCACTTTGGGGCCAGCGACCATAATTCTATTAGTTTTAAAATAGTGATGGAAAAGGATAGACCAGATCTAAAAGTTGAAGTTCTAAATTGGAGAAAGGCCAATTTTGACAG
>NC_057728.1:54476324-54498803 GCF_004010195.1 Chiloscyllium plagiosum
TGACCTTATAGAGGTTTACAAAATTATGAGGGGCATGGATAGGATAAATAGACAAAGTCTTTTCCCTGGAGTCGGGGAGTTCAGAACTAGAGGGCATAGGTTTAGGGTGAGAGGGGAAAGATATAAAAGAGACCCAAGGGGCAACGTTTTCACGCAGAGGGTGGTACATGTATGGAATTAGCTGCCAGAGGAAGTGGTGGCAGCTGGTACAATTGCAACATTTAAGAGGCATTTGGATGGGTATATGAATAGGAAGGGTTTGGAGGGATATCGGCCAGGTGCTGGCAGGTGGGACTAGATTGGTTTGGGATATCTGGTCGGTAAGGATGGGTTGGACCGAAGGGTCTGTTTGCATGCTGTACATCTCTATGGCTCTATGACTCTACTGACATTAATGCATCTGCTAAACAGGGAAATAAGATATTATTTAATCCTCCATTCATTACAGATGTTACCCCGTTTAAGTAACCATTTCTTTTAAGTGAGTTAACTTTAGTTAATGTGTGAAAGAAAGGTTGTACAAGCACATTAAGTATTGATTAATTGATATTGTCTTTTGTTTCCAGGGCTGGCTTGGAAAAACTAATATTGAAGTTGCATTTGTTCCACCAATCTGATGAAGTCACACAGCTTTTGGTGGTGACTCGGACAGTGTTGCAGAAGGTGCCTGTGGAGATAGAAGTGTCTTCTGTTCTTTATAATTGTAATTATGCCAAGCTAGTTAATATCAATTGCATGCATTGCTATCATGTAAAAAACTATACCCTCGTGTTGAGACTTGTTAAAATTCATTCATGAGATGAGGGTGCTGCTGGCCAGGCAGTTCAGAGTCAACTGCATTGCTGTGAGTCTGAAGTCACGTGTAGGCTGGACCAGGTAAGGATGGCAATTTCCTTCCCTAATGGAAATTAGAGAACCAGTTGGGTTTTTCCAATAATTGACAATGGATCCATGATCATCATTAGGCTCTTAATTCCAGATTCATATTGAATTCAAATTCTACTGTCTGCCGTCACGGGATTCAAACCTGGTTCAAACTCTCTAGTGACTTATCCTCCACCTTAACACAGAAATGAGGATAGGACTGGGCCAGGGACAGGGTCATATTACCAAGCTGTTGCCCCACTTTCATGGTTATATCTACACTTGTGTATCGCTAGAGAGGAAACACATGGAGTCCATCATCACAATAGAGGCGATGTGGGCACTGCAGGGTCTAGGGTACATCATAACCTCGGACAATGTCATTTTGATTTGATTTTGATAAGTTTCTACTCGAGTTGTATAAGATTCCAGTGACCATTTGATTATGCTTTTGTTATAAAGCTCCACCAAGGAGCTGTTCAACCTGCTAAAAGTTTAGCTTGTTTAAAAGAATAAGAAGGAGGATGGTAGCAGATCCTGGAGGGGACATAACAGGTGGGAGATTGGCCTTTGTGATTGTCCAGGTCGAGTTCACTGTCTCCTATCTTGAATGATACAGTTGCCATACCAGGTAGTGATACATTCAGACAGAATGCTCTTGATGGTGCACCTATAAAAGTTGAGGAGAAAGTGAGGTCTGCAGATGCTGGAGATCAGAGATGGAAATGTGTTGCTGGAAAAGCGCAGCAGGTCATTGACCTGCTGCGCTTTTCCAGCAACACATTTCCATCACCTATAAAAGTTGGCAAGGGTATTTGCCGTCATGCCAAATTTCCTCAGCTGCCTGAGGAAGAAGAGACATTGTTAGGCCGTTGTAACCAGTGGGTCCACATGAAGAGTCCAAGAAAGCTTGTTGTAGATGACCACTCCCAGGAACTTGATACTCTCCACTCGTTCCACCTCTGTGATGTTAACGTGTAGGGGGGCATGAGGAACATTGTGCCGAAAGTCAGTAATGAGCTCCTTGGTTTTGTTGGCATTGAGAGCTAGGTTGTTCTCAGATCACTATTTTTCCAGGCTTCCACCTCCTGTCTGTAGTTTGTTTCATCGCCATCTGAGATTCGACCGACTACGGTGGTGTCATCAGCGAACTTGTAAATGGCATTAGCCTAGTATTTGGCGACACAGTCATGGGTATACAGTGAGTACAGTAGGGAGTATGCACCCCTGGGGGGCTCCAGTGTTGAGTGTTAGTGAGGATGCAATATTGTCCCCAATCTTCACTGATTGTGGCCTGTGGGTCAGGAAACTGAGGATCCAGTTGCAGAGAGTGGGGTTTAGTCTGAGATCACTAAGTTTAGTAATCAGTCTCCAGGGGATAATAGTGTTGAAGGCTGAACTGTAGTCAATGAGTAGGATTCTTACATAGCTGTTCTTGGTGCCAAGGTGTTCTAGGGAGGAGTGAAGGACAAGTGATATGGCATCTGACGTGGATCTGTTGGTCCGATAGGCAAATTAGAGTGGGTCAGTAACCCAATGTTGATAAGTTTCTGTTACTGTTCCGAAGATTTCTGTTGATTCATTGCTTTTGGAAGTTTGTTTTTATGCCTTCACCAGGAGCTGTCTAGCTGGTGTAAAGTTTATTCAAATCAGTAGAAAGGAATCTTGGTGGCAGTTGGAGGCTACGTGTGATTGATGATCAGAAACCATTATACCAATCATCTCCATGCCTTGATCATTAAAAGCAGATTTCCCAGTTAATACTTTGCTGCCAGTGAGTTAGCAGCTCCCAAGGACATTCCTAGCTGATTAGGATTCTCACTTCAGGTCAAGTTGACACTCATTAACAGAACAGAATTCTTTGGAATCAAGTAAAGACTTGTCACAAGTGCCACAGACTGCTTGTTAAGACCAGACAGGCTACTTCGAGTAGTCAGAACCGAATTCACTACTGAAAAGAATGGTTGAGGTGAATAGTGTAGATGCATTTAAGGGGAAGCTCAACACATGAGGCAGAATGGAACTTAAAGATAGCGTGACAAAGGAACACTTGGTCTGTCAAGATGGCTCCTCCAGTCAATCAGATTGCAGCTGATCTGGTTGACGTCCCAGCTCCAATTACCTTTCTGAACCCCCATAACCTTTGACTCCCTTGTTGATCTCTCTAACTTAACCTTGAATAAATATAAAGACCTAGTCTCCACTGTTTTGTAGTGAAGGGAATTCCACTCTTATTACCCTCAGAGATAAAAGAAAAATCTCCTCATCTCTGTCTTAAAATGGGGACCTGTCATTCTTAAACTATGGTTCCTACTTTTATTATCACACAAGAGAGAGCAGCTTCCTGGTTTTCCCTCTAACCAATCCCGTTAAGGCCTTATATGTTAAAATAAGGTCAGTTCTTGTTCTTCTGAACTCCAATGAATATAGGTCCAATCTGTCCAATGTCTCTTCATGAAATAAACCTTTCATCCCAGGAAGGAATGATGTGGGTTTTCCCTAAATTGCTTAAAAAGCAATTATACATTTTTTAAATAAGGAAACCAAGATTATAAACAGTATTCCAAATGTGCTTTCACCAACGTCCTGTTCAGCTGCTGTTAAAATTTCCTATTTGAGATGAAATCCAATGGAGAGAGACTCTTATGGAGCACATACACTAGCAAGGATCAGGTGGGCTGTTTCTGCACTGTAAAGTTTAATGTAGTTCAGTGTAGACAGGATGCCTCACCTCCAATTTCACTGGTGTGGTTTCCATTGATGCATGTCTAACAAGCAGAACCTCAAAATATGACACATGAACAAGCTTCAGCATGCAATGTTCACTTTATTAATGCTTCTCTCAAAGAGTCATAGAGTTATACAGCACAGAAACAGGCCCTTCAGTCCAACTCGTCCATGCTGACCAGATTTCCTAAACTAAACTAGTCATATTTGCATAGATCTGGCCCATACCTTTCCTGGGTTCTATTGTGAAAAACAGAAAATGGAAAATGTACAATTTGGGGAGACAGTCAATTTTAATATTTGCATCTGATTGGGTGGTAAAATAGTCTTCACAAACTGTCCGATTTGGTATTTTAGATTAGATTAGATTACAGTGTGGAAACAGGCCCTTCGGCCCAACAAGTCCACACCGACCCGCCGAAGCGAAACCCACCCATACCCCTACATTTACCCATTACCTAACACTACGGGCAATTTAGTATGGCCAATTCACCTGACCCTGCACATCTTTGGACTGTGGGAGGAAACAGGAGCACCCGGAGGAAACCCACGCAGACACGGGGAGAACGTGCAAACTCCACACAGTCAGTCGCCTGAGTCGGGAATTGAACCCGAGTCTCTGGCGCTGCAAGGCAGCAATGCTAACCACTGTGCCACCGTGCCGTTTGTTGTAACAAACGCAGAATGTTAGAAAAACTCAATAGGTCTGGCAGCATCTGTGGAGAGAGGAACAGATTTAACACTTCACGTCCAGAATAACTCACCTTTAAAACTGGTACTATGTTGTAGCTTGCAGAGAGTAACATTGGGCAATGTGCAAAGTGACAGTGGTTGTGTGAGGGTGGCATAAGACAGACAAGCTTGACAGACAGACAGTCATAGCAGATCTCTCAGCAGGAAGTAAAGTCAGTTTTCCACACAGTCCTTGGGGACTATCCATCTGACAAATTAAAGCTATAATTGCTTTGATCAGGGTAAAAGCAACAGGTAAAAGCCAAAGTCCAACTATCTATAGTTTTCCACTGCACTGTCTTCAAACATGTTCCATTCATTTTCCAAAGTCAGCCAGTAGTAAGTAAATAAGTGAATAGACAGAGTAAATGTTTAATGTCTGAAACTTTTAAATAAATCACATGTGCTTTAGAGGATGAAGCAACAATTGGTAAATCTCTGGGTGGTAAGTATCTTTGAGGAATTTCTTGTTGTGAGAAATAAATTACTATTGGCAAGACTCCAGGTTTGGAATGTGATCAAAACTTTATTTATTGTCCCTGCCATGGTGGGCTCGGTGTCTGTTGTCACTCCTGACCTCACTGAAGACAAGGTCACTTCCCCCCCCCCCCTCCCGCAGCAGAAATATCAACACAGAGACAGCATCCATCTGTCAAGCCCCCGTCATCAAAAGGCTCCCATGTCAGGATGGGACTGGTTTGTGATCCCCAGGAATTTATACGAGGGGTCTCAGCTTTTCACCACTTTTATCAATCACTCAGATGGAGGAACAGAGAACCAAATGTTCAAGATCGTCGATGACGCTCCGTGTTTGTGGCCATGTCAGTACCGCAGATGGAAGCAGAAAGTTGCACTGCAGCATTAATAGATGAGTGTGTGGGTGACTTATGGCAGATGGAGCACTAAGTAGGGAAGTGTGAGGTCATTCACTTCGCACTCAAGAAAGACAGCTCAGAGCCTGTTTCTAATTGCTAAAAAAGTGGGAATTGCGGAAAGAAGATTCAGGAACTTGATGGAAATCTGCATGCTCACCCCTCAGAATTCTGTTATGCTTGGGATCCAATTGAAAAATTCAAAGCTGTGCTTGATTTTTTCTTGGGGAAGGGGCTGATAAAGGGAGTGGATCATAGACAGATGAATGGAGTCATGCTATAGATCAGCCATGACCCAACTGAATGGTATAATAGGCATAAAAGACTGAATAGCCTCCTCATTTTGCTTTGATCCAATGAAGTAAATGATTGAATTCACTAAGATTCAAGTAATCATGTGTGCAGCTCTACACAGAGTCCATGGTATATAAAGCTACAACATGTGAAACTTGAAAGGGTTCAGAAAAGATTTACAAGTATGTTGCCAGGGTTGGAGGGTTTGAACTATAGGGAGAGGCTGACTAGGCTGGGGCTGTTTTCCCTGGAGTGTCGGAGGCTGAGGGGCGACCTTATAGAGGTTTATAAAATCACAAGGGGTATGGATAGGGTAAATAGACAAGGTCTTTTCCTCAGGGTGGGGGAGTCCAGAAGTGGAGGGCATAGGTCTAGCGTGAGAGGGGAAACATTTACAAGGACCTAAGAGGCAACTTTTTCACTCAGAAGGTGGTGCTTGTATGGAATGAGCTGCCAGTGGAATTGGTGGAGGCTGGTACAATTACAGCATTTAAAAGGCATATGGGTGGGTATATGAATAGGAACGGTTTAGAGGGATATGGGCCAGATGCTGACAAATGGGACTAGATTAAGTTATGATTTCTGATCGGCATGGAAGAAAGTTCTGTTTCTGTGCTGTACATCTCTATGACTCTGTGACAGAGACTTGGGGAAATGCTGCACAGTCAGAGGTTCTGCCATCTGGATGAGGCATGAAACAGAAGCCATCATTGAAAGATGTGCACAGAGTTGTTTGAAGGAGAGCAGGGAAACACATTTTTGTCCTTCATTCAACATCACAAAATCATATTACCTGAACATGGGAACATGGGACCTAATAAACAAACAAATAAAAGACTGGGTTTCATCCAGTTCACCCTCCACTAGGCTGAGAGTCTCAGGATAAAAGTGAGAATAGAATTATTGATGAATCATAGCAACCTAATTTTGATCAACTTTGCTGCAGGAAACCCAGATATGAAGCAAGGAAAAACCTTGCAGAGCTTTGGGGACTATAAATGCAAAGTTACCTGTCCCTGTCCAGCTTGTGACCCCTGCTGTGAAATTGTACCACGTGTAATTTAGGTTTCTGCATTTCCCTATACCTGTACTCACCAGATTTCAAAAGTACTTTGATGGCATTAAAGTGTTTGGTTCGAAGAGTGTGGTGCTGGAAAAGCACAGGCAGCATCCAAGGAGCAGCAGAATCAACATTTTGGGTAGGAGCCCTTCATCAATTCTCTGATCGCTAGCACCTGCAGTCCTCACTTTCTCCTTAAAATATTTGGGGCTGAATTTGTAATGGTTTACGTATAATACAAGATGTTTCTTGTAGTATATTTCACTTTTGTTTGTACAGGCATTTAAAAGACACTCAATTAGGTCAAATTCCTGATTTAATAACAAGGTGATGGCGTTGTGAGGCTGTTTATCCAGAGACAAGATTAGAGTAGACTTGGAAAAGCACAGCAGGTCAGGCAGTATCCGAGGACCAGGAAAAATTGATGTTTCGGGCAAAAGCCCTTCATCAGAACCCATATCATGTTCTGAGAGACCTGGGTTTGAATCCTTCCATGGCAACTGATAGTATTCAAATTAAATTTTTTCTAAAAATCTAATGATGACCATGAAACTATTGTCGGGAAAGTCCCACCTGATACATTGATATTCTTCAGGGAAGAAAACCTTCTGGATTAAAAATGACTTCAGATCCTCAGCAATGTAATTGACTTGTAACTGCAATTATGGATGGACAATAAATGCTGACCTAGTCAGTGATGCCCACAACCCATGGATGAATTTTTCAAAAAGCTGGCATTAATATAGCATTTTTAACATGGCTAAATGTCACAGGGTCACAGAGACAGACCTTTCAGTAATAGATTCATAGAGATATACAACACGGAAACAGACCCTTCGGTCCAACTCGTCCACACTGACCAGAAATACGTTATGAATCTAGTCATTTACCATAATTTAGCCCATATCCCTCTAAAGATTTTCTTTTCATATACCCATCCAGATAACATTTAATGCTCCACTACTTCCTCTGGCAGTTCATTCCATACACGCACCACCCTCTGTGTGAAAACATTGTCTCTTAGGTCCTCTTATATCTTTCCCCTCTCACTTTAAACCTATGCCCTCTAGTTCTGCACTCCTCTACCCTAGGAAAATGATATTGACTATTCACTCTATCTTTGGCCCTATAAGGTCACCCCCTCAGCTTCCGATGCACCAAAGAAAACAGCCCCAGCCTATTCAGCCTCTCCTATAGCTTAAATCCTCCAACTCTGGCAACATCCTTGTAAATGTTTTCTTATTGCTCTCAAGTTTCACAACACCCTTCTTACAGCAGGGAGACATTGACAGTTTACCCTATCCATACCCCTCATGATTTTATAAACTTGTATAAGGTCATCCCAGGAACTTCACAGGGATCTGCTCAATTGGACAAGCCAAAGAGGGAAATACCAGCTGGATGCTTGATCAAAGACATGGGCTATTTTACGTTGCAGGCTTTGGGGTTGGGCAGAGTGAAAGGTAACTCACCTTCAGAACTAAACAGTGTTGGGAAATAGCTTTTTTTTATACTTTTAACAGAAGCAGAGGCGCAGTGTAGAAGGCAGAGGGACTGTTCATGGTGGAGGATGAAAAATATATCTAAAATGGGCATAAGTATGAATGGGAGAGAATGGGTCCTGTATACTAAGAGCAAACTAAACAAGACACAACAAGTCAACGGTGGTTATTGTGTGTGGATAGTGGACCATTCTATGCTTTTGTGTCAGATTTCCAGTATCTGCAGTATTTTAACCTTTGTTTTATTGTGTATGTGTGTACCAGACTTTAATTTTATTAGCACTTTGCTGATACCATAAGTGACATTCCTTTTTTACATTTCCCTTCCGTAAGTGTGTCAGTTATGTTATGAAGGAAGTTAAGTGCTAATAAAGTTAAACTCTGACACACAAACATCATATTCCTGTTAAATAAACACGTGTTCCTGCTGGCGTCAGGAGTTTCTCATCTGCTGCAGTTCAAAGGCCTCAGATTGCCTTTGATTCAAGGTCATTTTCTTTCCCCTTCACAGAGCATTTTGAACAGTATTTACTGAAGCTGCCCTGGACCATTGTAAACTGCTGCAGATAGTTACACAGCACCAGGGGTGGTAGAGTTTGAGCACAGACACTAGAGCAAAGGCTGCATTAGTAACAGAAATAAATCTTTCACTTTGTACCTTGAAGTTTAACGTGGTAGCCTGTGGTAAAATAATTCCTTCCTCTATAATATCAGCAGAAAGTTAATTAACATATTAAAGTGCTAAGCAGCTTTGGCTTCAGATGTAGCTGTCAAATATTCTTCTATTTGGCTAGCTTTTCAAATAGCTATAGGCGCCATGCAGAGTTACTCACTGAACTAAAGCAAACAGTTAAGTGTTAATGAGTAACTTGGGGCCATTCTGCATTTTAACAACCTTCATATATCCGAGTCCATTCCAAAGTTCAAACGCCACTTTAATGGTCCATCTTCAAGCTTTCTACATTTGTCTGTCATAAGAACGTGTCGCTGGAAGGCCAGTTTACCATGCACCCCAGAAATGTCTGAGAAATGCTAAAATGACACGCGCAGAGCCGTGAGATGGCAAGTCAATGGGCCTTGAACTGCTGGCAAAAGGGGTTGGCTGCAGGGAATTTGCACATTGAAAGTCTCTGCACATGTCTGACCGAATAAAATGATTGGGATTTTCAGGGCATGGTGTGACAATTTGCAACTTGCTACCTCGAGGCAAGAAGTACACATGCATTTAAAGGGAAGCCCGACAGGATTGTGAGAGGGAAGAGAATAGAAGGAGCCCCAAACAGAGTGTACTGATTGGGCCAAATGGTCTGATTCTCTACACACTTTGTGAATTCAAATTTTCCCTGGTTTGCAAAATATGGTTCTAGTCAGACTGCAATGGCAAATTGAGAGGAGGTGGGGGATAAAGAGGTACAATCATTCCCTTATCAAGAATAAAAATTGCTGGCAAAACACAGAAGGTCTGGCAGCTTCTTTGGAGGGAAAGCAGAGTTCTGAAGAAGGGTCGCTGGACCTGAGACGTTAACTCCGCTTTCTCTCCACAGATGCTGCCAGACCTGCTGAGTTTTCCCAGCAATTTCCGTTTTTGATTCTGATTTCCAGCATCTGCAGTTCTTTGGTTTTTTTTGCCTTGGAGTGTTGACATTGCTTGCAACTGCAAGCCATCCCCAGGTTGCAAACAGGCTCAGTTCTGGTGTGTGTTCGCAGATTGGAACACAGAGCAGGAAAATGTGAAGTAGCCATTATAGGAAATGTTCCTTTGTCAAGTCTCTGAAATTATACTCCCTGTATGGGATTGTGTTTGTAAGAAGAAGAGTTTGTGAGTCAGACATTTATAATCCAGGGACCCCTTGTACTGTTGGAGGTTACTTCAGATAGATTTGTATTAGCAAAAGTAATAGAAGCAGGAATAGACCTTTGAATCTTCTCTGCCTACATTAAGTTGATCTTTGACCTCAACTCCACTTTCCTGCTGTTAGGTCCAAATCCTGGTTGAGGTCCCCAAGTGTTTAGGGTTCCAGAAGCGATACTACAAATTATCAAACTCCCGCATGAGGGGAATGAACTGTTTTCCCTTCATTATTGACCCACCCCTCACTTGGTCACAACAAGGTTAATTTACAAAGGATCCCGGTCCCTGCCCCTTCTCCCAGACCCAAGTGAATTGTTGTTTTAAAAGGAGTGAACAAAAGATTGTGTTTATTAATTACTAAACACAAAGGGAACTAATCACACAAAACACAGAAACACAGATTAGAAATAAGAAGCAAATCCAAAGAAAGAGCACACTAGCTTCTTAGGATTATTTGTGAGGAGCAGGTAATCAAACACTGAGGTTGTTACATTGCACTGAAGAAGGGACCGGAAATTTTAACCCTGCTTTCTCTCCAGGGAAGCTGCCAGACCTGCTGAGTTTTTCTCGCAATTTCTGATTTTGTTCCTTTGGAGAGGTGGTTGGCTGGCTGCACTTAGAGCGAGAGAGAGTGTCTTTTCATGTTCTTTACCTACAGTACAGGGTTTTTTTATTTGGGATCCTCTCAAAGATGCGACCTTTCATGGCATACTAACCCACATATTATGACAGCTGACCACTAACCCACCCAGACCAGAGTTGAAGCTTCCTTTAACCACTCTGTATTTTTGATAGGCAGCACCCGAGGAGCAGGTGAATCAATGTTTCGGGCATAAGTCCTTCATCAGGAATGGAACATTGATTCTCCTGCTCCTTGGACACTGCCTGACCGGCTGTGCTTTTCCACCACCACACTCTTGGCTCTGATCTCCAGCATCTGCAGTCCTCACTTTCTCCCTGTATTCTGATAGGTAAAAAATATGACTTTTGTCAGACTACTGTGGGCGGCACGGTGACACAGTGGTTAGCACTGCTGCCTCGCAGCGCCAGAGACCCGGGTTCAATTCCCGCCTCAGGCGACTGACTGTGTGGAGTTTGCACGTTCTCCCCGTGTCTGCGTGGGTTTCCTCCGGGTGCTCCGGTTTCCTCCTACAATCCAAAGATGTGCAGGTCAGGTGAATTGGCCTTGCTAAATTGCCCGTAGTGTTAGGTAAGGGGCAAATGTAGGGGTATGGGTGGGTTGCGCTTCGGCGGGTCGGTGTGGACTTGTTGGGCCGAAGGGCCTGTTTCCACACTGTAATGTAATCTAATCTACTATCCTTTTATTATCTTGTTCACAGTCTGAGATACTCACAGTTCCATTTGCAGTGCATTTCCCCTTTGAAGCTTCCTTGACACCTGCAGGTATGACAATCCAAGGATTCCCTCCTCCTTTCCAGATAGTCACTGAGTTTATATCTGCAGTCATTTATTTGGCTGCATCAGCCCTCCTTTGAAAAAAAACATATATTGGAATTAAAAATTAAATAGTTTCTCTCAAAGAATAGTGAATCTGTGGAACTCTTTACCACAGAGGGTTGTTGAGGTTGGGTCATTGAATATATTTCAAGGCTGAGGTAGGCATGCTTTTAATCAATAAAGGAATCAAGGACTATGGGGAAAAGGTAGGAAAGTGGAGATGAGGCTTATCAGACCATGATCTCTTTGAATTGCAAAGCAGAGCTTGATGGGCTGAATGGCCTTTTTCTTCTCCTATGTCTTGTAGTCTTATGACCTTAAACTTCTTCAACAATCCCATTTGATCCCATGGCCTCTACTTATTGGGAGGGCGACTGTAGTAGGTGTATGCGAGGGAACACCATGTACGTTCCCTCCAAACTATACACTAATCTGACTTGGAATAAAATCTTAATTCCTTTACTGTCACTGGAGCAAAATCATGAAAATCCCTCCCTAACAATGCTGTAAACATCCCTACATTTGCATGACCGGCAGTACTTTAGGAAAACAGCTCCCACCACCTCACCAAGGCAATTAGGGATGGGCCATCAATGCTGGTCTAGGCAGTAACACCCACATTTATGAATGAATACATGGTAAAAAAAACTCCGTTCATCTTGAGGCTCTGTTTACTTACTACCAAAGAGGTGTCATATGGTTCCACCCATAACCACAGATTATATGATACAATGTCTATGCTCTTAACAAACTGTGCATTAGCTGTCTCCTCCTGCACCATGCCACAGGAGATAATAAGCATTATGTAAATACCTTTTTAAATTTGTAATAGCCCCACCATCAGTAGGCTGGTAGTTTGTTGTGAATGAGATATTGAAATATCACACCCTGTACTGCAAGCAATAATCTTTCCTTCCTCCTTAGGCAGTCTGCGGGATCAAGGATGACTCACTTCCACATCAGGTCCATGGGTTCTGAAAGAGTTGGTAAGGCCAATACACAAGCTGCAGCCTCTGCCACACATTGGCCGGGTGGTGCTTGAAGGGTCAGCTGGGTGAGTTGTTTGGAGAGTTATGCACTTTCTCTGATGTCTTCTCTTTAGCTCGCAGTATGTGCAGTGCCTCCCTGGACTAATCTTCACCATTTTGATCAGTCACCCTAAAGGAAAGTTGAGTGAGCAATGAGCAAGAGATCCCTAATGGCAAGCCCTGTGTAGACATGAAGATACTAAGGAAAATTTAAAGATTGATTTTATAAAGTGAACATAGAAAGCTGTTAAGCTAGTGGCATGATAGGGGAAACACAGTGTCCCAGTGGTTAGCACTGCTACCTCTCAGCACCAGGGGCCTGGGTTCATTTTCACCTTTGGGTGGAGTTTGCACATTCTCCCTGTGTCTGCATGGGTTTCCGTTGTGTGCTCCAGTTTCCTTCCAAATACTCAATGGTAAATTTTCCATAGTGTCCAAGGATGTGTAGATTAGGTGGATAAACCATGGTGAGTGAGGGGTTATGGGGACAGGGAGGAGGTGGTGGGTCGCTCTTTGGAGGGGGCATGCAGACTCAATAGGCCAAATAGAAATAGTTTGAGAACATCTCTAAAACAATTCCATTGTCTTCCTGGAAGTCTCCTGCCTTGACCTTGTTCTGGGTAGAGCACCCGCATTCAGGTAGAATCATAGAATTCTCTACAGTGTGGAAACAGACCACCTGGCCCAACAAGTCCACATCAACTCTCAAAAGAGTAACCCACCCAGACCCATTCCCCCACCTCACTACTCCACATTTCCCCTGACTCAGGCACTTAACCGACACATCTCTGAACACTATGGGCAATTTATCATTGCCAATTCACCTGACCTGCACATCTTTGGACTGTGGGACGAAACCGGAGCAAACCCATTCAGAGATGAGAAGAATGTGCAAACTCTACACACATAGTCACCCAAGGCTAGAATCGAACCCAGGTCCCTGGTGCCGTGAGGCTGCAGTGCTGACTATTGAGCCACTGTGCCACCCGTAAGATGTAGTGTCTGAGAAGTTGATGGAGCTGTTTTGTATGGTCAATACCTCAATCCTGTCCTGTCTTGGGAGAGAGGACACTGGTGTTGGAGTCATTCTTGCATGCTGCCCACAATAGTCATCATATAAATCTGCTCGATTGGGTTAAAATCAATATTACTAGTCTGCAGTAGAACAGAGGAGCAGATATAAACATCTGCAAGATAGAAATTGAAAACCAACATCCTGCCCCTGCTGAATGCGCACATCCTCAGGAGAAAATAGAAGGAAGGGGTGAAGAGAAAGTAATGTTCCAATGACCAGTATCTTTGCTTTCTTCCCAAATTAGCATTTTCTGTAAAAATGTTAATATTTGGGAAGAATTTACATGCTTGAGATAAATGTCAGCACTTGCACCAGAGCTGTATCAGAGTAGGACAGAGCAGGATAGCAAAGGGAATCAGCAACTCTGTCACCCATCAGGAGGCAGAGTTGGGGAATGTTGTTGGCCTAAGCAGGTTGGATACTGTGATTCCTCCGTAGCTTGTACAGTCAATAACAAAGTCAGAGGATTTTTAAGTTAAACAGGAGAAAAATGGACCATTTTTCCTTTTGATGTCTGCCTTATACTAATGATAACACAATATCACTCACCATAACTATCTCCTTCAGTCTTCCAAGATCTGTTCTGGGGACAAGGTTTCAAATTCCATCACAGCTTTAAAAATCTAGAATTATAAAAGCTAATTTCCTTAATGCTAATCAAGAACATTATCATGGATTGTTGTGAAGCCCTGTCTGGCTCACTCATGTCCTTTAGTGAAGGAAATCTGCCATCTTTGTCCGGTCTGGCTGGTGCTGGCTAGACCAGTACTTATTGCCCATCCCATATTACCCATAGGGCAGTCAAGAGTCAACCACATTGCTGTGGGTCTGGAACACGTCAACTTCACCTCCCACTCCACCAAGGACATGCAAGTCCTGGGCCTCCTCCACCGCCAGATTCTACCCACACAATGTCTGGAAGAAGAACGCCTCATCTTCCACCTTGGGACCCTCTGACCATATGGGATCAATGTTGATTTTAACAGTTTCCTCATCTCCCTTCCCCCACCTTGTCCCAGATCCAACCCTCCAACTCATCCCATTTATTTCTCAGCCCTCTTGGGCCCCTTTCTCCACATTTCTGATGAAGAGCTTATGCTCGAAACCTCAACTCTCCTGTTCCTCCGATGCTGCCTGACCGGCTGTGCTTTTGCAGCGTCACACTTTTTGACTCTGATCTCCAGCATCTGCAGTCCTCACTTTCTCTGACCAGGTAAATTTCCTTCATTAATGAACCAGATGGGTTTTTCCAACAATCAACAATGGCATCATGACTCCAGACCCATAGTAATGCGGTTGACTCTTAGTTCACTCCCTGACATGAAGTAAGTCGAGGGCAATGACACAAACATTCCTTGGAAGAATACAAGAAAAAAAAGTGTAGGTTTCTGACTTCCATTTGAAGATTGATTTCAGAAAGGTAAAGGGAAACTCTATCCATGGACTCCACAGTGAGGGAAACGTTAATCCTTAATGTTTGCAAGGATGACAAAGGCTGTAATTTCTAACTAGCTCTGGCATTGTGGTGTTAGCAGTGTGCGTTGAGACAGATGAAGCTCCAAATGTTCTTTGTTGTGACATTTCTGAATTTGCTCATTGCAGCAGTAAAAGCTATAGCATCAAAATGAGAGAGAGAAGCAATCATCTTCAGAGCAATCAGCCTTGCTGTGGCACATTGTAACACAACACAAAGAAACCTACATTTCACTGCAAATGTGTTGGCAGACTTTCATTGTTAGTGTTGAGTTTGCTGCGTGTTTTATTGCTGCCCCTGTGTTGGAGAGTTGCCATTTCACTGACAGCTGTTTTATTTAATATGATTAGAGAGAGCATCAATAACCATTTACCTAGGATCAATAGCCCTAATTTATCAGCAATCTTTGGCCTACGTTGATTGGCTTGGTGAGGTAGAGAGAAATAGAACCACACTACTCGGTTACTCAAGCCTCTTACCATCCAGTTCAATCATAGTTGATCTGTGTCACAATTCTGTATGCCTGCCTTGTTTCCGTAAACATCCATACCCTTTAAAAAGGGAGTCAAGGGATAAGGGCTGTGGCATGGCCATAAATCATTACCCCATCACCATCACCCCCACCTCCACCCACCTATCACATTCTCAGCTACCTTCCCCCCACCCCCCTCCCAGCCCCATCCTCCTCACATTTATCTCTCCACCCCTGAGGCTCCCAGCCCCATTTCTGATGAAGGGCTTTTGCCCAAAACGTCGATTCTCCTGCTCCTCAGATGCTGCCTGACCTATTGTGCTTTTCCAGCACCACACTCTTGACTCTAATCTCCAGCATCTGCACTCCTCACTTTTTGCCTCTAATATCACTATATCTTTCTGTAGATAAGGGACCCAAAAGTGTTCGCAATATGATCTGAGTAGTGCCTTGCCTGGTTTTTAACAAGACCTCCCTATTTTTATACATGTTTCCCTTTGAAATAAAAAATAACATTCCATTTGCTCTCTCTGTTTTAACTGAACCATTATACTAGCTTTTTATGATCTTTTTTTTGTGAGAACTCCCAAATCCCTCTTTGCTGTAGCTTTCCACAGTATTTATCCATTTAAAATAATATTCATCTCCTATTCTTCCAGCCAAAGTGCATTTCCCCACATTATGCTCCATCCGCCATGTTTTTGCCAACTCACTTAACTTGTCTATCACCTTCTGTATACGTTTTGTGTCCACCTCAGTATTTGCCTTCCCACCTATTTTTGTGTCACCCACACACTTTCCTCATTTAATTCATTAATATACATTGTAAATAATTGTGGCCCCAGCTCTGATCCCTCTGGCACTCCACTAATTATAGGTTGCCATTCTGAAAATACTGCCCTTATCCCAGTACTCAGTGTTCTATTCATTAACCAGTCCTCTCTCCATGCAAATAACTACCTCCAGCACCATGGACTCATCTCTTAATAAGTAATCTAATGTGTGCTATATGGAGTGAGTTGTTGGAATGTTTTGCTGCCTCTGTGCCAATGGTGGAGAGAGTGAATGTTTAAGATACCACAATGGTTGGCAATATAAAAATATGTGGCAATTTTTATTAGAACATATACTTTATGTAAATTTGTTCCTGGTGGCTAACTGCATTTTTAATGGCCAACAGAATTTCCTACACTCAGACCAGCACGATTTTAGCCCAAATGTGTACCCATAGGCTAATTTTAATCAACAGTAGATTGTCTCTGTAGAGACAGGGACAATTATAGTTTATCTCCCAGACTGGACTCTTCAGACTGAGGTCTGTTTTCTGTAGCAACACTGCAGTTCACAAATCCTTCCCTGGCTAGTAAACAGACTGAGCTCCACTGGTGGCACTTAAGTTCCTGTGTAAACGAGTCAGAGTGTTGTTTTTGAGGATGACTGTCCTTCCATGGCTTTTACATGGATTACCTATTTTAATATACTTGGCTAATCTACCTCCCCTTTTCCTGTTTGGAAATGCAATACCCATTGCCGTATTAAACATGTAACAAATAAAGCAGGAGCAGGAGTAGGCCATTCAGCCCTTCAAGCCTGCTGCACCATTCAATATGATCATGGCTGATCATCCAACACAGTCCCATGTTCCTGCTTTTGCCCCATACCCTTTGATCCCTTTAGCCCTAAGAACTATATCTGACTCCTTCTTGAAAACATGGAATGATTTGGCCTCAACTGCTTTCTGTAGCAGAGAATTCCACAGGCTCCCCATGCTCTGGGTGAAGAAACTTCTCATCTCAGTCTGAAATGACCTACCCTGTATCCTTAAACTGTGACCCCTGGTTGTGACACCCCCACCCCTCCCCAGTCACCAGAAACATCTTTTCTGCATTTATCCTACCTAGTCCTGTTAGAAATTTTAAAATTTCTGAGTCTCCTCTCCTCATTGTTATAAACTCCAGTGAATACGGAACTAACTTATCTCTTCATACACCAGTCCTACCATCCCAATTCTAACGTACATGCCTGTAACCTGGATCTAGATTTGTCAAAGTCTAACATTACCAAGTTGTATAAGGCAGTTAGTACCTGAAAAGGTTAATTGAAATCATTAAATGAGCTCTGGCCATAAGTTCATGAATTGGAAAGGTTTGGAGGAATATGGGCTAGGAGCAGGCAGGTGGAACTAGTTTAGCTCGGGATGATGTTCGGCATGGGCTAGTTGGACCGAAGAATCTGTTTCCACACTGTATGACTCTATGACTCTATGACTGTTGATGGGAGGAGATAACCAGTGTGTTGTAACAGAGTCGAGAGTGTGGTGCTGGGAAAGCACAGCAGGTCAGGCAGCACCCGAGGAGCAGGAGAATCAGCATTTCGGGCATAAGCCCTTCATCAGAAATTAGGCTTGTGGGTCAGGGCTGAGAGATAAATGGGAGAGGGTGGGGTGGGTAGCTGAGAAAGCGATAGGTGGATGAAGGTGAGGGAGAAGGTGATAGGTCTGAGGGGGCAGTGATGGACAGCTCCGGAGGGCGGTACCGAGTTGGAGGCTTGGGACTGGGATAATGTGGGGGGAAGGAGAAATGAGGAAGCTGTTGAAATCCACATTTATCTCGTGTGGTTGCAGGGTCCCAAGGCGGAATATGAGGCGTTCCACCTCCAGGCATCGGGTGGTAACGGTTTGGCGGTGGAGGAGGCCCAGGACCTGCATGTCCTTGATGAGGTGGCAGGGGGAGTTGAAGTGTTCAGCCATGGGGAGGTGGGGTTGGTGGGTGCGGGTGACCTGAGATGAGGGGTTCTGTCCTTGTTGTGTTGGGAGAGATGGACTTCAAGGGCAGAGGTGCATGAAGCAGAGGGTATCGCCAACCACATGGGAAGGGAAGATGCGATCATGGAAGAAGGTGGCCACCTGGGACTTTCTGAGGTGGAATTGATTATCCTGGGAACAGATGCAGTGGAGAAGGAGGAATTAGGAATAAGAGATGGCATTTTTACAGAAAGTAGGGTAGGAGGAGGTGTAGTCTGTGGTTAGTCGGTCACCAAGATGGTGATGTAGAGGTCTAGGAAGGGGAGGGAGGTGTCTAAGATGGTCCAGATGAAATTGAGGTCAGGGTGGAAGATGTTGGTAAAGTTGATGAACTGTTCAACCTCATCAAGGAAGTATGAGGCAGCGCCGATACAGTCATCGATGTAGTGGAGGAAGAGGTGGGGCATGGTGCCAGAATAACTGCGGAAAATGGACTGTTCCACATATCTGACAAACAGGCAGGAATAGCTGGGTCCCATGTGGGTGCCCATGGCTGCCCCTTTGGTTTGGAGGAAGTGGGAGGATTGGAAGGAGAAGTTGTTGAGGGTGAGGACCAGTTCAGCCAGGTGGATGAGGATATCGGTGGAAGGGTACTGGTTGGGACGGTGTGACAAGAAGGAACGGAGGGCTTGGAGACCTTTGTCATGGCGAATCGATGTGTACAGGGACTGGATGTCCATGGTGAAGATGAGGTGTAGCGGGCTGGGAAACGCAAGTCTTGGAGGAGGTGAAGGGCACAGATGGTGTCACGAACATAGGTGGGAGTTCTTGGACCAAGAGGGACAGGACAGTGTCGAGGTAGGAAGACATGAATTCAATGGGACAGGAGCAGACTGAAACTTTGCGATGACCGGGGCAGTCAGGTTTCTGAATCTTAGGAAGGAGGTAGAATCGGGCAATGCGGAGTTCACGGACAATGAGGTTGGAGGTTGTGGATGCGAGATCCCCAGAGGTGATGAGGTTATGGATGGTCTGGGAATTGATGGTTTATCAAGGGGGCAGTTGCATTATACAGAGTGTTCAACATAATTACCAGTCGTCTCAGCATGTCCACAAACAGCAGTGGATGCAGGATCCATTATTAATTTTAATGCTGGGTGAGTTGTTAAGCTACAGTATTAAGGGAAATGGGCCAAAGGCAGGGTTTATGGAGTTAGGTCACAGATTAGCCATAATCTCATTGAATGTTGTAGAACAGGTTTGAGGAGCTGAATGGCCTACTCCTGTTCCTATGTTTCAATGCTGCATCAATGTATCTCACAGAATCACAAACTTGTTAGGCTACAGGAGGAGACCATTCAGCCCATTGTGTCTGTACTGGCTCTTTAAATGAAATTCATTACCTAGTGCCAATCTCTTTTGTTTTCATCACACCCTTACACATTATTTCTATCCAACTAATCATCCAACGCCTTCTTGAATGCCTCAATTGGACCACCACACTTCCAGTCACGTATTTCACTCATAATAGGAATGTGTACTTACAATTGAGACTGTTTTCTTAACAAAGGATCATCATGTTTCTTCACTCAGTTAGAGCTTCCTCTCCCTACAAACTTGCTTTACTTCATTATGTGATACTGACATTATCATAGAAACACAGAGACATAGAAGATAGGAGCAGGAGGAGGCCATTCAGCCATTCAGCCCTGCTCCACCATTCATCATAGTCATGGCTGATCGTCCAAGTCAATAGCCTAATCCTGCATTCTCCCCATAACCTTTGATCCCATTTGCCCCAAGTGCTATATCTAGCCACCTCCTGAATACATTCAATATTTGGCGTCAACTACTTCCTATGGTAATGAATTCTATAGGCTCACCACTCTTTGGGTGAAGAAATGTTTCTTCATCTCTGTTTCTTCATCCAATGGTGGATGAGCCCGAATACACAGACTGTGACACCTGGTTCTGGACACACCCACCATTGCGAGCGTCCTCCCTGCATTTACGCTGTCTAGTCCTGTTAGAATTTTATAAGTCTCTATGAGAAACCATCATTATGCATGTTTCTGATGTTAATCCCATTACTACATAGCATTATCATGTCTGAAAACCAATGTATGATTGCTGCCACAAAACTAAAGGTCATAACTGTCTTTCCACATTATTCAAATATAAATAGTTCTATATAGATAGTCATTTCAATTTAGATGTTCAGAAGAATTATGCAAGACGGTGAAGATGATGATTAGAAAGTTCTTGTGGCCAGTAGCACAAAATAATTTTCTATACAGTAATCCAGTTATCAGAGAGAGAAAGGCTCCTATTGAAACAAAAATAGAAATTGCTGGAAAAACTCAGCAGGTCTGGCAGCATTAGTGGAGAGAAAGTAGAGTTAATGTTTCAGGTCCAGTGACTCTTCTTCAGAACTGATTGTAGCCATGGAAAAGGATGGTACATATGCTGAGGATGGGGTGGGGGCAGGGGTAAATGATAGGTAGAGATGGAGCCCAGAGAAACGTTCCTATTGGAAGTTTGTTAGCAACTAACTGTGTACGTTAAAACACCATCTTGGACAGACATGTACAGTCTGCGTTGTTGATGTTTTTAATCAGGGGAAAGTGAGGTCTGCAGATGCTGGAGATCAGAGCTGAAAATGTGTTGCTGGAAAAGCGCAGCAGGTCAGGCAGCATCCAGGGAACAGGAGAATCGACGTTTCAGGCATAAGCCCTTCTTCAGGAATGAGGAACGTTTGTCCAGCAGGCTAAGATAAAAGGTAGGGAGGAGGGACTTGGGGGAGCACCCAAGTAACAGGACCTCCTTCCTAACCTGCAATCTTCTTCCTGACCTCTCCGCCCCCACCCCAGTCTGACCTATCACCCTCACCTTGACCTCTTTCCACCTATCGCATTTCCGACGCCCCTCCCCCAAGTCCCACCTCCCTACCTTTTATCTTAGCCTGCTGGACAAACTTTCCTCATTCCTGAAGAAGGGCTTATGCCGAAACGTCGATTCTCCTGTTCCCTGGATGCTGCCTGACCTGCTGCGCTTTTCCAGCAACACATTTTCACCGATGTTTTTAATCAACCTGCTTAGATATGCTTTGACACACCTCTGGAAGAGGTGGGATTTGAACGTGGACCTCTTGACCCAGAGGTAGGGACACCACAAGAGCTCTCTCACTTATGTGCTTAGGTCGATTACTAATATATTATATACATAATTAACTGGCTGACTAACTGACTGACTGAATGTACAGAGAATGAGATAGAAACATGTTCTACCACAACATTATATAGAGTCATAGTGTTATACAGCACAGAAACAAATCCTTCAGTCCAACCCATCCATGCCGACGAGATATCCTACATTAATCTAGTCCCATTTATCAGCATTTGGCCCATATCCCTTTAAACCCTTCCTATTCATATACCCATCCAAATGTCTTTTTAAAATTGTTCCAGCCTCCACCACTTCCCCTGGCAGCTCATTCCACACATCCTCTGAGTGAAAATGTTGCTCCTTAGGTCCCTTTTAAATTTTTCCCCTCTCAATTTAAACCTATGGCCTCTAGTTTTGGACTCCCCTACCCTGGGGAAAAGACCTTGGCTATTCACCCTATTCTCATCTTATGTTGTGATACCATCTAGTTGTCTTAAAGTTAAAGATCTGTACAATAATACAGCAACTTGGTCATCTTTATTATTTTGTTGAACTCATTTGAATGTACAGCCTTTCATAATTGTAAATGTTTTATTTAGTTCGCAGTTTGCTTCATCGTAGTCCTTACACACATATATCACCAGTGCAGCACTGGAATTAGCATAGAGGGAAAGCTGAACAATCACACTCTAGTTTGCATTTCTGAGAGGTGTGGATTTGTGCTGCACTTCAGAACGTTGCCACAATATCCAGGCGGATAACCCAGTACAGTCTTAAGAATGTGCTTGCAAGATTGTACTAATGTCCTTCAGGAAAGATACTACACCAGTGTCTGGCTCATCTGTTCAAACAGACCTTAAAAGTTTCATTAGGAGAAAGTGAGCTCTGCAGATGCTGGAGATCAGAACTGAAACATGTGTTGCTGGATAAGCGCAGCAGGTCAGGCAACATCCAAGGAGCAGGAGAATTGATGTTTCGGGCATAAGCCCTTCTTCAGGAATGAGGAAGGTGTGCCAAGCAGGCTAAGATAAAAGGTAGGGAGGAGGGACTTGGGGGAGGGGCGTTGGGAATGCAATAGGTGGAAGGAGGTTAAGGTGAGGATGATAGGCCGGAGAGGGGGTGGGGGCGGAGAGGTCGGGAAGAAGATTACAGGTCAAGAAG
>NC_057728.1:54499431-54506327 GCF_004010195.1 Chiloscyllium plagiosum
ACAGACCCCACCACCAGGGATATATTTCCCTCCCCTCCCCTATCAGCGTTCCGGAAAGACCAGTCCCTCCGCGACTCCCTCGTCAGGTCCACACCCCCCACCAACCCAACCTCCACTCCCGGCACCTTCCCCTGCAACTGCACGAAATGTAAAACTTGCGCCCACACCTCCCCCCTCACTTCCCTCCAAGGCCCCAAGGATGCTCAATCAGGGTAGAATAGGACAGAAAACAATCTGACTCTGCCTCAGAAAGTGACCAGGGAGGGTGTGGAGTCAATAGCTAAAGAACCGACCTTGTGATGGAGATTGAAAACAAGGATGCCAAATTTTCTGGTATTTACTGTAATTGGATGAAATCCAAAACTGGATGCAGTGTAAAAATCAGAAGGGTGAAAGTGTCAAGACAAATGATAGTGAGGCAGAGTTCTGTGTTGTCGCATATATTTGGAATCTAATGCGTTTCACGTGATGTTGCAGGGAGATAGCATGAGAAGTCTTGATTCAGTACATTTTAAGCAAGATAAATTTAGATGCTTTTCTTAACCTTAGAATGTTCTAAAGCACACTTGTGAAATATAAATGCTTTTTATAACGCACGAGTAGTATTTAGCACATAAATGCAAAATACCCTGAATGTTGGAAATCTGAAGCAAACAGAAAATTCTGGAGAATCTCCACAGGTTTGGCAGCATCTGTTGCGAGAGAAACATTTCGGTTCTGATATGACTCTTCCTCAGAACCCACTGAAGTAGTATCTAGCAAATTTATTTTAAAAATAGCAAATCAGTCAGAAATATGAGGAATTGAATGTGAAAGTCATTAACCATCAGATGTAGGTAGTGGTTCATGGTAATTTTTACCCTGGGATTTCAGTTCATGAGGGATAGTTGATGCATAATGTTAATTTGTTCTAAGTTGCTGATCCTATTTGATATTTGCATTCTTCACAGATACTGCAGTCTTCGAGTTCTGATAAATCTAATTCACACGGCAAATAAACCTTTTGAAAATGAAAGCTAAAAAATAAAAGTCCATTAACCAACTAATTTACAAAACCAAATCTTGTTTCATACAGGGCTGAATTATGTTAATGATAAAATATTAATCTATCCTACAAATTTTTTTTGCTGTTTTAAAGATTTTTCTCAAGGTAATAGTTCACATCAGCCCACACTGGGAAAGTATTTTAAGCGGAAGTGATAAACAAACAGGAAATTTCAAAGCGGCTCCCTATTATCTTGAAGGTAAACAGACAGCTACAAGGGACTGTTTACTCTCATTGTTCTCCCTTTCCTCCTGAGCAGGATCTACAAAGCCGCTGTGCTTGTGAATTATGACTCCTTGATGGGGAACACTGACGGCAATGGGAAATGCAGCCAGCATTACAATAACCAGTATCATCACATCAGCAGCAGAGCATGAATGATTCCTGTTGTACCCTGGCCAAACAGTAAGTTGTCTAAAGCAGCTAACTGTGGTTGAATTGTGGACATGATGTGATGTAGTGTTTGACTGATTTCTTTTCCTTGCAATGTTGCTTTCACTGGCATGGCCAATGGCTTTTGCCCGAAACATCGATTTTCTTGCTCCTTGGATGCTGCCTGACCTGCTGTGCTTTTCCAGCACCACACTCTCATCTCTAATCTCCAGCATCTGCAGTCCTCACTTTTACCCAGTGTTTTTAATTGCCAATCCGGAATTGCTCTGGAAAAGATGCTGATCATTATCTTCTTCCCAAACGTTTGCAGTCTGCATGGAGTCTGCATTTCCCAGCATGCACTGAGATAAGTAGAAACAGGATCCACCTGATCCCAGTTCAAACTCTCCAACTCAGCACCATCTTCTTGAACTCTCCTACCTGTCCATCTTCCTTCCCACCTATCCGTTCCACCCTCCCCTCCGACCTATCATCATCACCCCTCCACTTTCATCTACCTATCGCATTCCCAGCTACCTTACCCCCACCCTCTTATTTATCTCTCAGCCAACTCTCCCCCAACACCCCTGATGAATGGCTTATGCCCAAAACATTGATTCTCCTGCTCCTCAGATGCTGCCTGACCAGCTATGCTTTTCCAGCACCACACGTTTTGACTGATCTCCAGCATCAGCAGTCCACATTTTCTCCTGGATGGAGGAACCTGACCCATGACAGGATGGCGTGTGTAACTTGGAGGGAGGCTTGGAATCTGTGGCATTCCCAAACACTTTCTGTCCAAATGTGATGGTTACAGGTTGGAGTGCTGCCCAGAAAACCTTAGTGACTGGCTGCTGTGCACCTTGCAGTGGCCTTGCTACCACTCTGTGACAATGGTGAAACCTCGGGAATAGAACCAGGAGTAGGCCATTCAGCCCTTTGCGCCTGCTCCATCATTCAACTAAATCCTGCCAATCTGCTGGGACACGCCAACACCAGCCTCTTCCACCAGGCCAATATCCCCAGCATCAAAGCACTGCCCCCCCGCCATGCAACAGGCTGGGCATGTCAACCCCATGACTGACACGAGACTCCCCAAGCAGATGCTCTACTCCCAGCTCCGAAATGGCAGGCGAGCCCCAGGTGGACAGAGGAAGTGCTTCAGGGATACCCGCAAGGCCTCACTGGTGAATTAGATTAGATTAGATTACTTACAATGTGGAAACAGGCCCTTCGGCCCAACAAGTCCACACCGCCCCGCCGAAGCGCAACCCACCCATACCCCTAAAGTAACACTACGGGCAATTTAGCATGGCCAATTCACCTGACCTGCACATCTTTGGACTGTGGGACTGGGCATGTCAACTCCATGACTGACACGAGACTCCCCAAGCAGATGCTCTACTCCCAGCTCCGAAATGGCAGGCGAGCCCCAGGTGGACAGAGGAAGTGCTTCAGGGATACCCACAAGGCCTCACTGGTGAAGTGCAGCATTCCCACAGACACCTGGGAATCACTGGACCAAGACCGTCCAAAGTGGAGGAGGATAATCCAGGAAGGCGTCAAGCACTTCGAGACTTGCTGCTGGGAGGAAAGTGGAAGTCAGGCGGAAGCTGTGGAAGGAGCGCTCTGCCGGGCCAATGCCCCACCCACCCCTTCCTGCATTCACCTTCTGTCCCCAGTGTAACCGCATCAGTCTATACAGCCACTTACGGACTCATCCTGAGAGTGAAGAGAGTCATCCTCATCTGTGAGGGACTGCCAATGATGATATGAGACCACGGCTGATCTCTTACCTCAACGCAATTTCCCCACACTACACCCAGTACCCGGTGATGGCTTCAGTTCTAGAACTTTATTAATCTCTGCCTTGATTATACTCAATGACAGAGCTTCTGGGATAAAGAATTCCAAAGTGAAGAAATTCTTCCCAGTCCCTTATCCTGAGACTGTGAAGGGAGTGAATGTTTAACTATGTGGTAGGTAGGGGTGACAATGAAGCATTTAACTGAAGTCAAACAATGAATTGATAACTTTGAAGGATCAGGAAACATTAAATGCAGAGCATTCCCTGAAGAGATTGAATGAAGTTGCTTTTATGTAAAAGCAAATTACTGGCAGGAACTGGTTGGACCAAAGGGTCTGCTTCCATGCTGTATGAGGTGAGATGACCCTCAGATGCTTGAAATATGAAACAGAAACAGAAACTGCTGGTAAAACTCAGAAGGTCAGGCAGCATCTGTGCAGTGTCATTAAGTCATATTTATGCAGCACAGAAACAGACCCTTCGTTTCAACTCGTCCATGCTGACCGAGAGAAAAACAGAGTTAACGTTTTGAGTCTGATACAACAGTTCTTCATTAATGCAAGGGGTTGAAAATGCTGGGTTTTTTTGCATTATTGCTGGATGGTTAGGAAGAAGGAGTGGGACATATAGTGCCCGGAGCAAAAGACAAAGGGAATATTAAAATTGGCTGTTATTGTTGTGTCGCCATAGTCTTACCAGATCATAGGGACTGCTCTCAATTGAGAGGTGGTGATTTAACCTGAGGGTCACCAGACCTCAGGCGAGGGAAGAGTTTGAAAAGGAGAGTCCTTCATGGTAACCTCAAACCAGTGATAGGAATTGAACCCACACTGCTCTGCAAACCAACAATCCAGCTAACTGAGCTAAACCGATTCCCTAAAGGTGGTAAAGGCGTGATAGAAATGTAAAGTTGTTGTAAATGAGGGTCTCAAAAAGAGAAACTGGGTTTGCTCCACTGAGAACAAAGGCAACGAGACATAGAAAATAAAAGGCAATGTTGCCACAGTCTGCGTGGATCATAGGGCTGCTCTTTCAGCCTAGGTGGGGTATTAACCTGAGGGTCATCTCACCTCAGGCAACGGTAGAGGCTGAGAAGGAGAATTCATCATGGTATCCTAAGCCAGTGTGGGAATTAAACCCACACTGTCAGCATCACTATGCACTGCAAATTAGCCATCAACTGACTGAGCTAACCAGCCTCTTCACCAGGGGAGGGTGAGGAATGTGAGAAAATTAGAGGACAGAGATCATGCTCTGAAGTTGCGGAGCTCAATGTTGAGTCCTGGAGGCTGTAAGGTACCTAAGGTGAAATGAGATGTTATTTCTTCAGCTTGCATTGAGCTTCATTGGGATACTGTAGCAGGCCATGATGGAACAGTTAATGTGGGAACACAGTGATTGGCTGAAATGATAAACAGCGGGAAGGTCAGGGTCATTCCTGCAGATAGAATGGGGGGGTGTTCCACAAATCAGTCACCAGACTACATTTGGCCTGTTCAATGTGAAGGAGACTGCATTGTGAGTAGCAGAAACTGACTGGACTGAAAGACTGAAAGACGTACAAGTAAAACAGCTTCACCTGGAAGGTGTATTGGGACCTTGGACAGTGAAGAGGGAGAAGGTGAATGAGCAAGTGTTACGCCTTCTATGATTGCATGTGATTGCATTGGAGTGTGCCATGGTGGGGAGTAAGGAAGTGTTAGGAGTAATGGAGGAGTGGTCCAGGGTGTCACAGAGGGAACAGTCCTTGTAGAATGCTGACACCGGAGGGAATGGGAAGATGTGTTTGATGGTGGTGGGATTGATGGAGGATGATCCTTTGAATACGGAAACTGGTGGAATGGAAAGTGAGGACAAGGAGAACAGTATCATTGCCCCAGGAAGAAGGGGAAGGATGAGGTCAGAGGTGTGGGAGATGGGTAGGATGCAGTTGAAGGTCTGTTAATCAGAATGGAAAGGAAATCCTTTGTTGAGGAAAAAGGAGGGCATGTCTGAGACATCCCGATGAGAGGTGGCATCAATGGATCAGATGCAATGGAGAAGGAGAGAACATTGCATAGAATCCTTGAAGGAAATAGGGTATGAGGAAGTGTTGTCGAGGTAACTGTGAGAGTCAATGAGTTTGTGTGGATATTGGTGCACTGCATAAGGTGCTTTCATAACTGCAGCACTGACTGTTACCTTTCATTAGGAAAGCTTTTTACAGTGGCAACTTCAACATCCCCAAAAGAATTTAAATAAATCATTAAATGGTGACTCATCACTGAATCTTGCACTATCACCATCCTGAGGGGGTTACCATTGTTCAGAAACTTGACCTGGACTACTTATGTAAATACAAGGACTATCAGACAAGGTCAGAGGCTGTGAATGCCGCAGTGAGTAACTCACCACCTGACTCCCCAAAGCCTGTCCACCATCTGCAAGGCACAAATCAGGAGTGTGATGGAATACTCCCCACTTGCCTGGATTGATGCAGCTCCAACAACATTCAAGAAGCTTGACTCCATCCAGGACAAAGCAACCCACTTGATTGCCATCACATCCACAAGCATCCATTCCCTCCACCACCGACACTCAGTAGCAGCAGTGTGTACTATCTACAAGATGCAAGAATTCACCAGGACTCCTTAGACAATATGTTCCAAGTCCACAACCACTTCTGTCTAGAAGGAGAAGGCCAGCAAGTACATGTGAACACCACCAACCACAAGTTCCCCTCCAACCCACTTGCCATCCTGACTTGGAATTATGTTGGCCTTTCTTCAGTGTCACTGGGTCAAAATCTTGGAACTTTCTCTCTCAGGTCATTATCGGTGTGCCTATATCACCTGGACAAGAAGGCAGCTCAGTACCACCCTTGCAGGGGCAACTAGGGTTGGGCAATAAATGCTTGTCCAGACAGTGATGCCTACATCCCATGAACAGATCCAAAACATTTGGCATTACAGGGTAAATTCACTGAGGGTTTACTGCTAGTTGGGATCTCCAGTCAAGTACAGTGAGAGGTAAATGCAAATGTATGTTAACTATTAACCTTCAGACAACCTTGGGTAGTTCATTCTTAAGTTGTCTATCCCACTCGTTAAAGGTGACTTCTCTGATTGAAGTTTGTTCATTTGTCCTAATATCTGCTTATTTGGCTTGGTGTCAGATCGATTTTTAGAAAATATTTATCATATGATGAGGGCATCACCAGCTGGGCTAGCATTTATTGTTCATTGCTAATTGCCCAGAGGGTAATTACATTGCTGTGGATCTGGAGTCACATCCGTATCAGACCAGGTAAGGACAGCAGTGGTCCAGGGTGTGACAGAGGGAACAGTCCATGTGGTATGCTGACACCGGAGGGAATGGGAAGATATGTTTGGTGATGGTGGGATTGATGGAAAATGATCCTTTGAATTTGTCCCTGTAAATACTGAAGCCAAGGGGACAGGTGGGGTTTATAAACCAAAAGACCCATCAATCCACACCCCCGTCCACCGACCCCCTCAATCGATACACTCTCTCCCCCCACCCTCAATCAGCACCCTCCCTCTACCCACACCCTGAATCCACACCCTCCTTCCCCCTCAATTGACACACTCTCCCTCCACTGACACCCTAAATTCACACCCTCCCTCCCCCACACTCTCAATCAGCACACTCTGCCAACACCCTTAATCCACA
>NC_057728.1:54507621-54526734 GCF_004010195.1 Chiloscyllium plagiosum
CCAACATGCCCCCCCACCTCCACTAACTTCTCCTTCTCACACTCCACCAACATCCTACCTCCTCCCTGGATAAACCCCTGCTCTTCTCCATCATCCCCTACCACTTAAGGTTCTGTCAACAGTCAAATGTGCTCATTAAACCCAACCTCTACTGTAAAATTACAGAGATGGCACTGAAAACCTTGCTGCCTAGCAACTATCCACACTGAGATTCCCAGTTGAGATAGCTGGACCTTCCCAGCTGTTCAGTCACTTTTCAGCACAAGCGTGGATATTGTCCAGGACATGTTGCATTTGACATGGACCGCTTCAGTATGTGAGAAGTTGTGAATGGTGCTGAATATTGTACAATCGTTGGTGGACATCCCCACTTCTGACCTTGTCATGAAAGGAAGGTCATTGACGAAGTAGTCAAAGATGGGTTGGGCCTGGGACACTATTGTGGGAAACTAGGGTTCTCGTGGTAAAATGCATCATAACATCTCTGAACATTTGAATAATTAGCCTGAGGAGCTCCTGCAGGAGCTGCGATGATGGACCTCCAACAGCCACAACCATCTTCCTATGGGTATCGTCCTCCTTAACCCACTCCCGTAAATAGTCACTTGATGACTGAAGCAGACATGATGGACTGAATGGCCTTTTACAGAGCTGTATAAACTCTATGACTCTTAAAAACAACAACATTGTAAACCAGATTTGTGAATGATAGTCCACAGCAGTAAGAGTATAAACCACCAGAAAAAGGGTTGTTTGTCAATTGTACTCATTCGAGACATCCAGCCAATGTGGTTTAGCAGTCAGTTGCATTTCCCTTCAGTCAGTTCCGGGACACTATTGCCCTCATGAAACAGTCTGTTGAAGTTCCTGTGGTTCCATTGGTCATATATATATATATATATGTACATACATACATGTAAAATGTACAGCTGCAATTCCTTCTGTGGTTCAGAGCAACAAAGCGTGATGCACTGCAAAAAAATATCTTTTATGCCTTTGGTAAACTCAACAGTCAGAGAAAACCCTATGTTTCTTTCTGGCAACCTGCAGTGGCTGACACGGCTGGTTTGCACACATGACTGCAACACCAGTGGTCAGCACCAACACTGAATTTTTGCATAGGTGTCATGAGTTACATTTCAGTGCATGTGTGCATTGCCTTCCCTGAACCCAATTTCCTGTTTGGGTTGCAGCTGCAGTAATTGAATTATTAATAATGAAAAAAATGTATGTGTGCACTCAGGGTTTAACCACAATTAGGATACTAATCTTCTATGGATCAGAATGCTTACTGGAACCCTTGCCCGTGTCTTTGTGACCTCTAGAGTTCACTCTTCCAAAGTTCTTTTGGGAAACGTCAGCTCATATAAAACACTGCTGCCTGGGTTCTAAGTTGCACTGAGTTCCCTTCACCCATCACTCCTGTGTTGTCTGACCTCCACTAGTTCTCAATTAATTAACACCTGGATTTTAAGTTTCTCATCCTTATTGTCAAGTCTCTCCAAAAGCTCAGTGCTCCCGATCGCTGTAATCTCCTTTATCCCATTAACCCTTCCTCGGAATCCCCCCAATCCAAAATGTTAACTCTGATTTCTCTCCACAGATGCTGCCAAACCTGCTGACCTTTTCCAGCCATTTCTATTTTTGGCCCCCACCCCTATCCTATCCTTGTCACTCTACATTCCCTTTAACTAGCCTACACATCCCTGGATACTATGTGGCAGTCCACTTAACCTGCACATTTTTAGACTGTGGGAGAAACTGGAGCACCCAGCAGAAACCTACTCAGACACGGGGAGAGCGTAGAAACTCCGCACGGACAGGCGTCTGAGGCTGGAACCAAACCCAGGTCCCCGGCACTGTGAGGCAGCCGTGCTAACCACTGAGCCACTGTGCCACCCTAATCAACACTTAGCTAACATTAAAGCCCTTCAGAACATAAAGTTGAGAAATAAAGGAACCAAGTTCTGAGTTACTGCCACCCCGAGCCGAGAGACTCACACGTGCGACCGAGAGATCGATGCAAGAGTCTGCCATGGGCCAAGAGGATGCCTTACCCGGTCCACGCTGAGGTTAGGAGTGAAGATAAGGAGAAAGGAAACACCGAGAGAAAATAGAAAAGACAAAGCAATGAGGAAGAAACAGACTGAGCTACAGAATCATAGAATCCCTACAGTGTGGAAACAGGCCATTCGGCCCAACAAGTTCACACCTCTGGCTGAAGCGCCCTACTCTGCCACCATCTTTGTGGAAACCAAGCAATTAATGTGTCTTGATGCTGTTAAAGGCACCATATAAATGCACATTCTTTCTCCTCTACAGACCAAATATGAAAATAAATGTGAATAACTGCCTGTGAAACTGCTATTATTATTTATTAGATTATCTCTCTGATCTCACCAAAGAACATCCCTCCAAGCTTTATTTCACACCTGGAACCTATCCTATCTCGCTAAATTGAAAGTTACCTATTAATCATTAATCCCTATTGAACAGGGATTAATTATCAATACAAACATTAGACAAGGGGTTTCCAATGTGGGGCTTGGGACCCCCAAGTCAATTCATGAGCTAATATTTTGGGGTTTTGAGATCCAACGCAGGAAAGGCTATCAGACCAAGTTACAGCAGCTATATCTCCCACTCTAACAAGCCCTCATTCTCGCAGTTCTCCCTGCGGGGTTGTGACAATTCTCAAGCCTTGAAATGGGGTCAAAGTGTGAACAGGTTTGGGAAGCATTGCACTAGACCTTGGGAAGTCTGTGAATTGTCACTTGGTTGCACTGGAAGAGGAAGAACTCCTCTGTTCCCACTGAAGTCAGGGTCAAATTGAAGGCATCCATTTTCATCACCGTAGCCCATGGCTGCATCCTGTTTTTATATCCTTGAATTTAAAAAAAAATTGGAACTTCTAATGAGTTTCAGAATGGCAAGTGCCATTTGTTCCAAACTGGTTGGAGAGACAAAGGAAAATCAGAGCTGAGGATCTTGAAAGGAAAAAAAAAGTCAGGGTTTCCTGGCCTTCTGAAAAGGAAGCAAAGAACAAATATGAAAACTCATGTCACAGAGTCATGGAGTTTTACAGCAGGGAAAGAGTCCCTTCAGCCCATCATGTCTGTGGCTGTCATCAAGCACCTACTTACCCTAATCCCATTTCACAATGTGTAGCACCTTTCATGACTCCTCAGATACTGAAAGCAGCCCATCTCCAAAGGTAGCCAGACTCAAACAATATCCAGGTTTGGGCTGACAAATATCATTTACACCTTAGAAGTGCTAGGCAATGACCATTTCCAAAAATGGAGAATCTCACCATCACCCTTGACATTCAATTGCATTGCCAATGCTCAAAGCCCCACTATCAACATCCTTGAGTTTGCCATAGATTCATAAACTCCACTGTAGCCATAAACATACAATGGCTATAACAGCAGGTCAGTAGGTATGAATACTGCAGCGAGGAACTCATCTCCTGACTGTCCAAAGCCTGTTCACAAGTCAGGAGTGTGATGTAATGCTCCCCACTTGCCCAGATGACTACAGCTCCAGAAACACTCAAGAAGCTGGACACCATCCAGGATAAAAGCGTCCGCTTATTTGGCACCAATTCCACAAACATCCATTCCCTCCATCACTGACACTTAGTAGCAGTAGTGTGTGTACTATCTACAAAATGCACTGCAGAAATTCACCAAAGATCCTCAGACAGCACCTTCCAAACCCATGACCAAGTCCATCTAGAAGTACAAAGGCACCAGATACATGGGGATACCACCACCTATAGGTTCTCCTCCAAGTCAGTCACCATTCTGACTTAGAAATATGTCACCAGTCCTTCACTGTCACTGGATCACAATCCTGGAATTCCCTCCCTAATAGCATTGTGGGTGTACATACACCAACTCAGTCACAGCAATTCAAGAAGGCAGCTCACCATTGTCATCTCAAGGACAGTTAGGAAGCGGCTTGCCCAACCAGCAAAGTGCACATCATGTAAATGATTTTTTTTCAAGAAAAGCCCATCCATGAAGTTTTGCTTCCCCCAAAACAAGGCATCCCAAAGTAAGGGGTCATGGTCAGAACTGGGGTTACAGAAACAGTTGCCATGGAAAAGCCCCCACACCACTCATACTGTGACTGCAGATCCACTCACAATTGGTACTTGGATGTCATGGCAATTCTTTACACCTCCAGATGGAAACCCAGCGGGACAAAGTCTGGAAAGTTCTATCTTAGTACCCGCTTGCATCTTGCCACCTACTTTCACTGATGCCACTTCTGCCAACATCCCCTGGATTATATGGGTCATGGTGCAGATGGCAGACTGAAACCACACTGTAGTTGCCAAATATGCTTGTGCTGGCCCTGGGTCAGCTTTGGGTCCCCTATTTGACCGTCTGCCAATATCCACTGAATCGGACAGGAAAATAGAGTTACGACCACATCCAAATCCTCCATGACTTTATTGATCAGGCTTGATGGGTCAAGCGATCAATTCCTCCTCCTACATCCTCCATTCTTATGGAATAAACCTTTCTCGTATAATCGTACAGACAACATCTGCATCAAACACCACCTGGAAATTGCAAATTGAGTCCAAGAACAGTGTAGATCCAATGAACCAAAGGGAGTCTTCTGTACTGTATGATTCTATGATACTACATAGTGTACAGTGGCACTCTTGCCTCAGTCAGGATTCAGCAATTTTTGAGAAGATTTGTAGCTCAGGTTGATGATAAGTATGTAGGTTAGCTCGCTGAGCTGGAAGGTTTGTTTTCAGACGTTTCGTCACCATACTAGGTAACATCATCAGTGAGAGTCTCCGGTGAAGCGCTGGTGGTATATCCTGCCTCTCTATTGAGAGATCTTGGTTTCTTAAGGTGGATGATGTCATCTCCGGTCCTTTTGTTTCAAGGGAAGGTAAATGGGATCTAAATCAATGTGTTTATTGATGGAGTTCTGGTTAGAATGCCATGCCTCTAAGAACTCTCGTGCGTGTCTTTGTTTCAATGTCCTTGGATGCGTGTGTTGTCCAAGTCAAAGTGGTATCCTTCTCTTTCTGTGTGTGTAGAAACTAGTGAGAGTGGGTCATGTATTTTTATGGCTAATTGGTGGCAAGTTTCCTGCTTGTTTGTCCGATGTAGTGTTTTTTTACAATTCTTGCATGGTATCTTGTAAGTGACATTAGTTTGCTGGTAGTATCTAATGGATCCTTTAGGTTCATTAGTCGCTAGTAATTATAGATCAGTGAGCCTTACTTCAGTTGTTGGTAAAGTGTTGGAAAAGGTTATAAGAGATAGGATTTATAATCATCTCGGAAAGAATAATTTGATTAGGGATAGTCAGCACGGTTTTGTGAAGGGTAGGTCGTGCCTCACAAACCTTATTGAGTTCTTTGAGAAGGTGACCAAACAGGTAGATGAGAGTAAACCGGTTGATGTGGTGTATATGGATTTCAGCAAGGAATTTGATAAGGTTGTCCATTGTACAAAATGTGGAGGAATGGGATTGTAGGAGACATAGCAGTTTGGATCAGTTTGGCTTGCTCAAAGAAGACAGAGGGTGGTGGTTGATGGAAAATGTTCATCCTGGAGTGCAGTTACTAGTGGTGTACCGCAAGGGTCGGTGTTGGATCCCCTGCTGCTTATAAACGACCTGGATGAGGGCGTAGAAGGGTGGGTCATAATTTTTATAAACGACCTGGATGATGGCGTAGAAGGGTGGGTTAGAAAATTTGCAGACGACACTAAGGTCGGTGGAGTTGTGGATAGTGGCGAAGGATGTTGTAGGTTACAGAGAGACATAGAGCTAAAGAGCTGGGCTGAGAGATGGCAACTGGATGCAGACAAGTATGAGGTGATTCACTTTGGTCGGAGTAAGTACTGGGCTAATGGTAAGATTCTTGGTAGTGTAGATGAGCAGAGAGATCTCAGTGTCCATGTACACAGATCCTTGAAAGTTGCCACCCAGGTTAAGAAGGCATACAGTGTTTTAGCTTTTATTTATAGAGGGATTGAGTTCCAGAACCATGAGGTTATGCTGCAGTTGTACAAAACTCTAGTGCGGCTGCACTTGGAGTATTGTGTACAGTTCTGGTCACCGCATTATAAGAAGGATGTGGAAGCTTTGGAAAGGGTGCAGAGGAGATTTACCAGGATGTTGCCGCGTATGGAGGGAAGGTCTTATGAGGAAAGGCTGAGGGACTTGAGGCTGTTTTCATTAGAGAGAAGAAAGTTGAGAGGTGACTTAAAAGAGAAATATAAGATAATCAGAGGGTTAGATAGGGTGGACTGGGAGAGCCTTTTTCCAAGTACGGTGATGGCGAGCATGAGGGGGCATAGCTTTAAATTGAGGGGTGATAGATATAGGACAGAAGTCAGAGGTAGTTTCTTTACTCAGAGGGTAATAAGCGTATGGAATGCTTTGCCTGCAACGGTAGTAGATTCGCCAACTTCAAGTACATTTAAGTCGTCATTGGACAAGCATATGGGCAAACATGGAATAGTGTAGGTTAGATGGGCTTCAGATTGGTATGACAGGTCGGCACAACATTGAGGGCTGAAGGGCCTGTACTGTGCTGTAATGTTCTATGTTCTATGTTTAAGTGTATTGGTAGGTTTGTGAGCTACCTTGATGCCAAGGGGCCTGAGTAGTCTGGAAGTCAATTCTGATATATCTTTGATGTAAAGTAATGTGGCTAGAGTTTTTGGTTGCGTTGTGTCTACTTGTTTGGGTTTGTTTCTGAGGAATTGGTGGACTGTGTTTATTGGGTACTCGTTTTTCTTTAAAACGTTGTATAGCTATTTAGCTTCTGCTGTTTGTAGTTCCTGGGTGCTGCAGTGTGATATAGCTCATTGAAATAATATCTTAATGTAACTCCGTTTGTGGGTGTTGGGATGATTGCTTTGGAAGTTAAGTATTTGGTCTGCATTTGTTGTTTTTCTTAGACGCTGGTTTGAAGCTCTCTGTTAACTGAACGTTCAACTGTCACATCTAGAAATGGGAGTCTGTTGTCATTCTCCTCCTCTTCTGTGAATTTTATGCCAGTCAGGATATTGTTGATGGTGTTGCATGTTTCCTCTAATTTGTTCCATTTTGTAATGACAAAGGTGGCATTTACCTAGCGGACCCAGAGTTTGGGTTAGATAGATGGGAGGGCAGCTTGTTCAAGTCTCTGCATTACTGCTTATGCTATGAGCTCTAATGTGATCCCATTGGTGTTCTGTTGACTTGTTTGTAGGTTTCGTTATTGAATGTGAAGTGGGTGGTGAGGCTCAGGTCCACTAGCTTGAGGATATTGTCTTTGCTGATAAAGTTGGTGTAGATTCAGTTCTCAGTCCAGGGATTTGAGCACAAAATCACTCTGCAATCGAGTATAATAGCAAGAGAGGTGCTGCAATGTCAGAGGTGCTGTCTTTCAGACGGGCTGTGAGATGGCAGACCAGGCTTCCCTCTCAGGTGTATGTAAAAATTCTCATGGCACTACTCAAAGACGTTCAGCGAAGACGTTTTTCCCAATGTCCCGGCCAACAGTTATCCCTCAAACAACATCACAAAGATAAAAATTAAACTACTTGATCATTATCACATTACTGTTTATGAGAATTTAGTATAAGCAAATTAGCTGCTGTGTTTTTGATATTGCAACTGCGATGTCACTTCAGAAGGTATTTGATCAAGTGTGAAGCACTTTGGAAGGCCTGAGGTTGTGAAAAATGCAATGCTGCTTTCAAATTTTCTCTTTAATAGAATCCCTACAGTGCGGAAAGAGGCCCTGCGGACCAACAAGTCCACACCGACTCTCCAAAGAGTAACCCACCCAGACCCATTCTCCCTACCCTATTACCCTATATTTACCCCTGACTAATTCACCTAACTTACACATCCTTGAGCACTATAAGCAATTTAGCATGGCCAGTTCACCTCATCTGCACATCTTTGGATTGTGGGAGGAAACCAGAGCACCTGGAGGAAACCCACACAGACACGGGGAGAATGTGCAAACTCCACACAGACAGTCACCTAAGGCTGGAATCGAACCCAGGTCCCTGGTGCTATGAGGCTAACCACTGAGCGTTCTTTTACAGCTATTAGCTTAAGTGCTTGTAGCTGTTAGAAAATTACTCATTACCCACCTTAGAAGTGTTATCCATCTGTGCTAATGTGTTTGTTTTGCTAAGAATGTCGAAAGGGAGGACAGAGCAGGTTTAAGCTGCATTGAAAACTACATGGTTATAAATAATACAGAAATGGTACACCATAAGGTCAATCAGGCTATCATGTCAACACTAGGCCTTTGAAAGTATTTATCCAATTTCCTTTTAAAAGTTATTAATGACTTCTCATCCTCCAGCCTGTCAGGAAGTATATTCCAGATCACAGCAACTTGCTGATGATCAGTAATTGTCTTCTTCTATCCCACTGATTCTTTTGCTGATTATCTTGTATCAGTATTAAGTTGCCACTAAACAAGATTTCTTCTTTTTGACTAGGCTTGGTTATTTGACAATTGAAAGATTCCCGTCAGGCAAAATAGTAAGAATTGTTGAATTGAAGTGAGTAGCAGGAGTTATGATGCAGATCAGTCATTGAACAGCAAACAGGCTCAAAGGGAGCATCCTCCTGGTCCTATGATCCTGAAACTTGAATGTTTGTCTCCTATGAGCATGTTAAAACATATAGTTACCCAGGTACTGGAGCTCAATTTCTGAAATTGAAGTTTTGGATTGAAGACACTGTTACGTTGAACAGTTTCCCATCTATTTTGTCGACTATCAGCTCTCCTGTGGATCATTTGCTGGATATTGTCATGAAGAAAATGGAAAAGTGAATTAATGCAATGATACAGTCATGTTCGACCCCAGCCTTCACTGAGATAGGGTCTGTGGCAGACCCATCGATGAGGATAATGACTTACATTGATCATCACGGAGTAGTTGAAGATTGGGCAGCTACTGCAGGTAGCCATATTTGAGGAAGAGACTTTACAATTCACGGAACCACAGGTTGAGAAGGGCCCTGTGTAACGGTTGGTGATATCCCTTCCATTTTCCTTGGCTTTGCCACACAATGATGATCATGTTTGCAGGGCCTCTTGATGGGTGAAAACGTCCCTGTGATTCCTTGGCTACAGAGAGGAGACAGTTGAGGAACATCTTTGCAATGATCATCTCTGTAACAAGCAGCAGAAAGAGTCCTCCATAGGAACCATAATCAGACAAGTCTGTAGCTCCCCAATTTCTCTCTCCTTTCTTTCTTAAACACTGCTACCTTACAACTTGCAACACAATTTGAGAATCTACAGAATAATACCAGTTAACCACAATTGCATCCATTATTATTGACTCCATTTATACTTCATGACCCTCTCTCACTAATATCCTTACATAAACATGAGGAAGGACACCACTTTGACTGGGACAACACATCCATCCTAGGACAAGGTAACAGAGACACGCACGAGAATTCCTAGAAGCATGGCATTCCAACTGGAACTCTATCAACAAACACATTGAGTTAGACCCAATTTACCACCCCTTGAGAAAAAGAACAGGAAATGACATCACCACCGGAAATGATGTCACCACAGGAAATGACATCACCAACCCAAAGACACCCAAACATATAAACAGAAAGCAGGAATTATCAACAGTGCTTCACGCAAAGGCCCACTGAAGATGTTACCTAGTTGGGTGATGAAAGGTCTAGAAACGAACCTTCCAGCTCAGCAAGCAACCTACATCCACAACTTCAACTGAGCTACAAATCTTCTCAAAACTCGCTCTATACTTCTTGTTGCCTCAGGAAGCAGCCAACATAATCAAAGACCCCTCCCACCCCGGTTATAACCTTCTCCAACCTCAACCATGGGGCTTAAGCACATGTACCAAAAGATTTAAGAGCAGCTTCTTCCCTGCTGTTATTAGACTTCTGAATGGACCTCTCAAATTTTAAATTTATTGTTGATCTCACTCTTTTTACCCCTTCTCTGCAGGCATAGCACTGCATTCCTCACTCTGTTCTATCACCCTTACACAGTTTGTATGGTATGATCAGCCTGTACTGCACACAAAACAAAACTTTTCACTGTACCCAGGTACGTGACAATAATAAATCAAATCAAATCAAAACAAATATATATATAGCCACCTCTTTCAACACTCTGGGATGTGGATCATCAAGTCTACAGGATTTACCACCTTTCAATTCCATTAATTTCTCCACTACTGCATTAGTTTGCTAATATTCAGTTCCTTATCTGTGAGTATTCCCTAGAACCTCCTGCCCTGTATTTGGTGGAATCTGATGATCATGTACCGGATTTATCAGCCACCTCAAAATCCGTCAAACTGAAATGGACGCAACACTGAGGGGCAGCCCAGGGAGAGGAAACACTGAGGGGCAGCCCAGGGAGAGGAAACACTGAGGGGCAGCCCAGGGAGAGGAGAATGTGCAGTTAATTTTCAGAAAATGGGAATTACCACAAACGAGGCAAACATGTTCATGATGGAGTGGAATAAGGTTCTTTGTATTCAGTATTCTGAACATTTCTCCCAGTGTGTACTTGGAATGTGAAATGTTTATTTGGAAATGTGAAGACATGTCAGGAACATTCATAGAGTTTTAGCAAGATTCACCAAGCTGTAATGGACAGAGCTTCAAAGAAATATTTTACCAAGGCTCAAAGGACAATTTGTATTTGTCTATGATTTAACAGCTCGGCACTAAATCTACCACTGGCCTGAAAGGAAAAGGGAATTTGTATCACGCTTCCCTTTCTGATGTAATCTCCAAAAATCCTCTCAAGCCCCCATTTTAATGAATATTTTCTATTTTAATTGAGCTGCTGCCTTAAACCAAAGAGGTTCTGTTAAGTGGGATTTGAAGAAATAAATTGCTTTCCTCAAAATATCCTCCAATTGTAATATCCTCCATAAAGATATTTAAAATATAACGAATAACTGTGCTGCTGAAAGATATTCTAATGACTTTGCGACATTAGCAATACATGCTGTTTTCCCAGTAGCCAGTATTTTGATCTTAAAACTCCTGTCCTTGTTTCTAAATTCCTCTGTAGCCTCACCATTTTCTATCTCTGTAACGTCACTAACCCTTCAACTCTCTGACATATATGTACTACTCTAATTTTGGCCTTTAATACATTCCAATTTTTGACTCCTGTCCATTGGTGTCTTCAGTTATGTGGGGCTTAAGCTCAGGAAATCGCTCTCTGTACTTTCTGCCTCTCTACCTCACTTTCCTCCTTTAACCTTGTGACTAAGCTCTTGGTGATCTGTCTCATATCCCTTAGCTGCCACAGTTATCTTATCGTACTCCTGGATATTTTGGTACATTAAAGGTTCCGTCTTCATATGGGTTGCTGTTGTGGGATCTTCCTGTGCACATATAGCGGTGGTTCTGGTCTACATAACAGCAGTGATTACAATTCAAGGGGAATTCCAATTCATTATAAAATTCTCTGGCCTACCCTGTGGATATGACAAGGCTTTTTATAAAATTCCTACTTTATTCTGCCCTGTACTGCCCTCCTCTCCCATGCCCCAATATTAGAAATTCCTATTCCCAAGTTTGTTGATCTTGTTTACTTTATCTCTGCTTCTTTACAAATCTCTTCTGTTCACTTGACTCTGACTCCCCTACATTAACCTTACTCTGTACTCCAGCATTGGTCTTCCAGTCTCCATGAGTCAACACCTACTCTCTCTAATTCCTTCCCTCTCTGTGCTTCTCATCCATGATCCTCCTGAGAATCTATATTGTTGGTTCTGGCCGTGATCCAACTTGTGTTTGTAAATCTAGAGCCTTATTGAGAGGAGTGCCCTGTTAATAGCAGGTGACCTCTCATGATCCAGGCAGCTGTACTAATGGCCATCGCAGTAAGTGGATTTAAATGCGTCAGAGACATTCACAGATGGATAAACCTCTTCCCAGCAAGCTTAATGCTAATTCGTAAGCTTTTGGATTTTGTCATTCTGGGAACAAATATAAAGTTACTTTTGGTTGCATCCGTCCTAGTTGTGAAGGAGGATTCCAGGAATTCCGAATTTTCCTCCATATTTAATTCTGTAAGTGGAGATGTCCATTCATTGAGAATATTGGGTGTTTACTAGGCTGCCATGTGTTTGTGTGTATATAATGAGGAAGATACTTTAGACCATAGTTTTTGACCTACCCTTGATCCTGTCAATAATGCATTGTGAAAATAATTCCTCTGCAGTATATTAATAACAGGATTTACATAGTAATGAATCAAAACCTGCATCCCCCATTCTAAGCGATTAAAGACTTAACAGAACTCTAGGTTTGTTCAATACATCGCATCACTTGTATGACACTTTGACCTTTTACTATAAATTCTGTGTCCTATGATCCTGCCCCACTTGCTACCTGATGCAGGAGCAGCGCTCTGAAAGCTTGTACTTCCAAAGAAGCCAGTTGTGCTATAACCTGGTGTTGTGCGATTTTTAACTCTGCCATAACTGTTGGCTCTGTTCAGTATGAAAACACACAATGTAGCCGCCGACTTATGCCACTATCAAACAAAATTCCTATATTCCCTGTTTGGCACAGAATGTCTTTAAGTGACATACCTGCTGGTTCTTCACACCCAATTAGATTCACCAGGAACTTATTAAATGTTGTAGCAAGCTCGAGAGGCTGAATGGCCCTAATTTATATGTTCCCATCTATGAATATTTGTAGATTGTGTTACTGCTGTAACTTTGTATCCTAAAACTGGTTGTTATTTGTTCAAAACTAAAATCCTCTGGCTTTGTTCTCTTATTGAATATGGAGATGCAAACAAGGAGCAGGAGGAGACTATTCAGTTCCATCACTCAATACGATCATGGTTGATCTGATGGTAATCTCTAATCCACATTCCCTCTGACCCCGATAGCTCCCTCCCTTGTCAAGAATGGATCGATAAAAATATACAAGAGCTCTGCTTCTGATTTTCAGGATGTGAATTCCAAAGACCCTCTGAGCAAAAGAAAAATCACCTAATCTCTTGTTTTACATGGGTAACGTTTCATTTTGCCTGACATCTCATACATTGTTCTCCTCTAAACAAAAAAAACCTTTAAATTAACTTTTGAAAAGAATGGAAGAAGAGAGCTCCACACTTACGAGAAAAGGGCTCCCTCAGTAATGACGGGCCATTCATGAGCTTTGACAGAGGAAGGCAAAACGCAGCCCCCTTTCACAGCAATTGGCTGATGTTTTCAGACATAGAAAGGTCCTGCCAACCACTTTGACAGTTGCTGTGGGCCAAATGAGGGCAAATGGGGTCAGTTCAGTTTGACAAACCTGGTCAGCGTGGGCGAGCTTGGCCAAAGGGTCTGTTTCCGTGCTGTGTGACTCACTGGCACTATAAAGTAAGCATGATATCAAGGTGCTAGAATGCCAGAGGTTGGGGTAGGATACCTAAAGGTTGGGGTGCCAGGGACATGGGATGCCACTTGGGTATGGGTAACGTGCCAGCCAGATAGGGTGCCAGGGTGCAAGGCAGCACGAGGTGCAGGTAAGTGGTTTGGTATGTTGCAACAGGCTAGAGAATTGGGTCCAGCAGGAATTGGGGACCATTGATGCTGGGTCGGGGGAGGGGGAGGGGTGTGTGGGCAGTTTTGGCTCTAGCAGCTGAAGGAGGGGAGGTACAGTGTTGCGTGGGGGTTAGTCGGCTCGGGGTCAGTGCAGAGTAGGGTTAAGGGGAATGGGTGATCTGGTCCACCTCCATATGTCAGGTAGGATCAGGTGTGACAGCAATGCCAGGGCAGGCTGGGTGTGGAGGTGAAGTAAAGGTGGAGGGTGGGGTATTACTCCCTGGGGTGGGGTTTCATGTCCTGGGGTTGAGATGTCAAGGTTAATGGAATGTAAGTGATCTGGGAGTCTTGGGTTGCGGTTGGAGATGGGGAGGAGAGAGTTGTGAGGTAGGTATGTGGTCTGCTTAACAGTTACTCAGGACTTAGAATGTGTATTTAATGTTCTAACAGTTCCTGAGTAATTATTTTACTTAATTTACTCTGAACCAGCCAAAGTCTCTGATTTAATGGAGATTTTCAGAGGGCAGCTCCAGCCATACAAAAATCACCCAGAAAAAACTTCAATTTCTTTCAGAATGTGTTACAATTCTTTCAGCATGTGTCACAATCCATTGACTTCCTCTGGCATTACAACAGTCTGACCATCTGCCCCTGTGACCCCTTCATTTGTCCACATAGACTTAGATTGTTGTGAGATTGCCTGACTTGGTCCCAGGCGATAGAAATTCCTTTGTGGCCTCAACCCTCACTGTCTCTGTAATCCTCTTCCAACCTCACACTGAGGTTTCCACACTCTTCCAATGCCCCTGTGCTTCAGTCTCTTTGGCATCAGAGACCTTCAGCTGCCTTAGCTCTAAGCTCTGGGTCCTCATGGAATCTCTCTGCCTCAGTACATCTCCCTTCCTCCTTATTATTTTGCCTTAAAATTTACCAGTTTGTTCAAGCTTTTGGTCACCCAGTCTATTATATTCCCATGTGGCTCAGAGTCAATTTTGTTTGATATGACCCCCAGTGGGGGACCCTTAGATCACAAGGTACAATATAAATGCAAGTTGTTGTCCTATAAATCCAAATTTCAAATTCAAGATGGAAAGTGTGGACAAAGCATAATCTGATTAATTACAATGGATACTCAATAAAATTAAGGACATTAGTAAATCTGGGAATTAACAATGGCGTAATGATTCCTTCTGATTCATAATAGAACATGATGGCAGACAAGAAGTAAGAGCTTAATATTAGACATTAAGGACCTTTGTGAAATGACATTACACATTAAACATTGATGTTCTACACATGTGAGGTAATGCAAAAGGTGCTGCAATAAGCAGATGACTCATCTCTGCAAACCAAACCCAAAGAATGTCATCCAATCCTCATATTCATCTGAAATACCTTACGCATTAGTCAATGTTCCTAATATTTCCATGGGATGAGTCTCGAGTACTCATTCATCATTTCCACACAAGTAGTCTGGATCATGTTCAGCGTGGTGCTAACCACTGACTCCTATTAAATCAGCGCTGCATTGCAGAGTGAGGGTCTGTAAAGTGAACAGAATATGACAAAGGGGCCTCTATAATAAAATGAAAGGAAGAAAACAGGATTCCGCAAACCAAATAACAAGTCACTTCCAAACAATCAAGAATCACTTTCAAAATCACTAAATATATTTTTGCAGTCATGCTTTCAAGCTGAATATAATTCATTTGACCTACTGTCCGTGATATTGCAAGTTACAAACGTTTATTTTTACAAATGACACTAATAGAAACCTAAATTATTGAATGTGATGGGCACATCAAATTGTACTTATGATAATGATTTTTAATAGAGGCAGATTAACAAGAGACAGCAGACCTCATAAAAGTCAAAGCTGATAAATAGGACGAGAAAAAGGATGTCAGATAGTGAAATGAGACCAGAGCTCCTTACTCAAGGATGATAAACATTATTTTCTATTCAATTATGGGCGCTTCTTTTTTTATGAAAATTGTAATTTGGGAAAAGAGAGAAACTCTACAGCCACACAATGTAAAGAGACACTGGCAGATTTCTGATGCTTGGTCATTTTAGTTTGTTAGTTTAGCTTGTTGTAATAATGATGTGCTAGTGCTGACACAGTCCAGTCAGAAGTCCCACATTGATGTTGCAATGCTCAGGAGAGTGGCTGGAACATCTGTATCTCAATCTCTCTCCACCTCCAAATGCTTTGTGATGAAAGAGATTTGAAAGTCCAAAGCTCATCTCAGGGTTGAACTGAGCATAAAGGGTGCTTGCAACTTGCTTTGGGCAATGAAGGCTTCTGTTTTTCACTCCTGGCATTTTCGCTTGTTGGCAATAGCCATTGCTTGGCCACAGTGTGGCTAATGTATTATTCGCAATTTACCAGTCCAAAATTTCAATGTTGCCCATGTCTTGATTCATGCGAGCATGGACCACTTCATTATCTGAAGGGTGGGAGTGAACATGGTGCAAACAGCAGTGAACGTCCCCACTTCAGATTATGGGGGGGACCATAGGTGCAATGCCTTGAAATTCATGGTCCCTGATGGCAGAATGCTACAGTTATTAATGTAAACAGGGATAACCTGGACAACGAAATAAGCAGATCATTTTGTATTTGTCAGGAACTAGGAGGCTAAGAGCATCCCCCTCACATCACTACTTCTGCTGGATCGCAGTAGGAAAGAGAAGATTGGCAGACCAACATAATCCACAAGACTTCCTATAAATCACTATGGGCCCCATAACTAAGTATACGAGGGTGGCAGGGTGGCTCAGTGGTTAGCACTGCTGCATCACAGCACCCTCAGGCAGAAGATACAAAAGTTTGAAAACACATGCCAACAGATTCACGAACAGATGTTATCAAACTTATCAACTGACCTCTCATACATTAGTCTTTCTCTGTACCTTCTCTGCAGCTGTAACACTATATTCTGCATTCTGTTCTATTGCCCTGATGTATTTATGTAAGATATTACTTGTCTGGTTAGCATGCAAAACAATACTTTTCACTGTATCTTGGTACACATGACAATAATAAATCAAATCAAATCAAACTTATGAGTGACGTGGATAGAATGCATTGAATCTTTTTCCCAGGCAAGAAATGAGGGACCTAGGTTTAAGGTAAAAGAGGGAAAAGATTAAATGAGTTGTGAGAGGCACTTTTTTTTTGGCATAGAATCCCTAAAGTATGGAAGAAGGCCATTTGGCCCATTGAGTCCACATCAACCCTCTGAAGGATGTCCCACCCACACCCAGCCTCTACCATATCTTGTAACCCCACATTTTCCATGGCTAATCACCTAGGCTGAACACTACAGAAAACTTCAGCATGGCCAATCCACCTAGCCTGCATATCTTTGGTTTGTGGGTGGAAATCCATGCAGACATAGGGAGAACTTGCAAACTCCACACAAGTACTTGCCTGAGGCTGGAACCAAACCCAGGTCACTTGTGCTGTGAGACAACAGTGCTAACCACTGTACCACCCACATGGAGCGTGGTAAGTACTTGGAATGTGCTGCCAAAGGATGTGGTGTTAGAAATAGATACAATAGCAACATTTAAGAGGCATCTCGACAGATACATGATTAGGCAGGGAATAGAGGGATATGGACTATATGGAAGCAAGAGGTTTTTCGCTCAGAAAAGTATGATGTGTTGGCACAGGCTTGATGGGCCAAAAGGCATGTTCCTGTACTGTACTGTTTTTTGTTATTGTCTATCTCTTTCTTATACACTTGTGGGATGTGGGCATCACTGACTGCATTTATTGCCCATCCCGAGCTGTCCTTAAACTGAGAGACTTCCTTGGCCATTTCAGAGGACAGTTGAGAGCCAACCGGAGTTGCAGGTAAGCCAGACCGGGTATCCTTCACTGAATGACATTAAAGAGTCAGATGGGTTTTTCCGACAATTGGCGATGGTTTCATGGTCATCATAGGTACTTAACTCCAGACTTTTGAAAATTGAATTCAAATTCACCATCTGCTGTGGTGGGATTCAACCTCAGGTCCCCAGAACATTAGCCGAGTTTCTGGATTAATAGCCAAGCAATACTACCACTCGGCCATCGCCTCACCATGTAATGTAGCTAAGTGAAAAGGGGTTACCGCAAACTGGTCAAGGTTAGTCAGTGTATATTTACCCACTTTCCACTTTACAATAATATGCTGCATGACACAAGGAGCTGGAGTGGGTTCAGAGACGATTTAGATTAGATTCCCTACAGTATAGAAACAGGCCCTTTGGCCCAACAAGTCCACATTGACCCTCGGAAGAGTAACTCACCCTGACCCATTCCTATACCCTCTGTTTAAACCTGACTAATGCACTTAGCACTACGGGCAATTGATCATTGCCAATTCACCTGACCAGCACATCTTTGGACTGTAGGAGGAAACCCGTGCAGACACAGGGAGAATGTGCAAACTCCACACAGTCAGTCACCCAAGGCTGGACTCGAACCCAGGTCCCTGGTGCTGTGAGGTAGCAGTACTAACCACTGAGCCACCGTGCGATTTACCAGGATGTTGCTGTAATGCCGGGTTTGAGTTACAGGGAGGGACTGGATAGGATGGGACTTTTTTCACAGTAGTGTACAGCGTTGAGGGGTCACCTTATAGAGGTTTATAAAATCATAAGGGGTACAGATAAAGTTATAGACAATAGAGATGTACAGCATGGAAACAGACCCTTCGGTCCAACCCGTCCTTGCCGACCAGATATCCCAACCCAAATTAGTCCCACCTGCCAGCACCTGGCCCATATCCCTCCAAACCCTTCCTATTCATATACCCATCCAAATGCCTCTTAAATGTTGCAATTGTACCAGCCTCCACCACATCCTCTGGCAGCTCATTCCATACATGTACCACCCTCTGCGTGAAAAAGTTGCCCCTTAGGTCTCTTTGATATCTTTCCCCTCTCACCCTATACCTATGTCCTCTAGTTCTGGATTCCCGATCCCAGGGAAAAGACTTTGTCTATTTATCCTATCCATGCCCCTCATAATTTTGTAAACCACTATAAGGTCACCCCTCAGCCTCCGACGCTCCAGGGAAAACAACCCCAGCCTGTTCAGCCTCTCCCTGTAGCTCAGATCCTCCAACCGTGGCAACATCCTTGTAAATCTTTTCTGAACCCTTTCAAGTTTCACAACATCTTTCCGATAGGAAGGAGACCAGAATTGCACGCAATATTCCCACAGTGGCCTGACCAATGTCCTGTACAGCCGCAACATGACCTCCCAACTCCTATACTCCATACTCTGACCAATAAAGGAAAGCATACCAAACGCCTTCTTCACTATCCTAGCTACCTGCGACTCCACTTTCAAGGAGCTTTGAACCTGCACTCCAAGGTCTCTTTGTTCAGCAACACTCCCTAGGAACTTACCATAAAGTGTATAAGTCCTGCTAAGATTTGCTTTCCCAAAATGCAGCACCTCACATTTATCTGAATTAAACTCCACCTGCCACTTGTCTGGCCATTGGCCTATCTGGTCCAGATCCTGTTGTAATCTGAGGTAACCCTCTTC
>NC_057728.1:54526778-54528564 GCF_004010195.1 Chiloscyllium plagiosum
CATCAATCCTCTTTGTTACTTCTTCAAAAAACCCAATCAAGTTTGTGAGACATGATTTCCAACGCACAAAGCCATGTTGACTATCCCGAATCAGTCCTTGCCTTTCCAAATACATGTACATCCTGTCCCTCAGGATTCCCTCCAACAACTTGCCCACCACCAAGGTCAGGCTCACCGGTCTATAGTTCCCTGGCTTGTCTTTACCGCCCTTCTCCTTTTTTCAATAAATGATGCTCACATCCCACAAGTGTATAAGAAAGAGTTAGACTAAACAGTGGCACCACGTTTGCCAACCTCCAGACTTCCGGCACCTCACCTGTGACTATCGATGATACAAATATTTCAGCAAGAGACCCAGCAATTACTTCTCTAGCTTCCCACAGAGTTCTCGGGTACACCTGATCAGGTCTTGGGGATTTATGCACTTTTAACCGTTTCAAGACATCCAGCACTTCCTCCTCTGTAATCTGGACATTTTGCAAGATGTCACCATCTATTTCCCTACAGTCTGTATCTTCCATAAAGTGAAAGGCAGGTGTCTTTTCCCTAGGATGGGGGGGGTTTGGTACCGATTTGGCGCCAGCCCAGTTGGCGACGGACGTTTTGGCGCTAAGAACATTTCTTTATTTGTAAATCTGTCTGTATGGACAGCTTTAGTGTAACAAAATTTAATGTTTTCATTTTTCAATAAAGTTACAGTTTTAAAACTTTTTAAAGTTCTACCTTTGAATGATGATGTGTCAATCAACATTTTTTTCCTAGCGCCAAAACGCCCATCGCCAAATGGGCTGGCGCCAAATCAGCTGGCGCCCAAATGGCCGTGCCAAAATGTCGGTGCCCAATCGTCCCATTCCAAGGATGGGGGATTTCCAGACTAGGGAGCATATTTTAAGGTGAGAGGAGGAAGATTTAAAAAAGACATGAGGGGCAATTTTTTTACACACAATTTGTGTGTAGAATGAACTTCCAGAGGAAGTGGTGGATGCGTGTACAGTTACAACACTTAAAAGACATTTGGATAAGTACATGAATAAGAAATGTTTGGAGGGATATGGGCCAAGTGCAGGCAGGTGGGACTAGTTTAGTTTGGGATTATGGTCGGCATGGACTGGTTGGACCGAGGGGTCTGTTTCCATGCTACAGGACTCTATGACTCTGTGATAAGTGTACATTACCTGACAAAGGTCTGGCTACCATCCGGGCTGCCTTTGGAAAATTCACCATCACAAGTCATTCTCACTGATATAACAGTAAACCACTGATGCAGAGATGGCAGCAGAGTAAGACGCTCTAGTCAGAACTCCTCTGCTCGCCAGTTCCTTTTCCTTTTCCTTTCCTTATTTCCCTCTTTGCAGTTGTTTTTATACCCCCCCACCCCCAACATTTAACTGACAGTCATAGAGTCAGAGAGATGTAAAGCACAGAAACAGACCCTTCTGTCCAACTCGTCCATGCCGACCAGATATCCTAACCTAATCTAGTCCCATTTGCCAGCACTTGCCCCACATCCCTCTAAACCCTTCCTATTTATGTACCCATCCAGATGCCTTTTAAATGTTGCAATTGTACCAGCCACCACCACTTCCATTGGCAGCTCATTCCATACATGCACCACCCTCTATGTGAAAAAGTTGCCCGTTAGGTCTCTTTTATATCTTTCCCCTCTCACCCTAAACATATGCCCTCTAGTTCTGGACTCCCCAACCCCAGGGAAAAGACTTTGTCTATTTACCCTATCCATGCCCCTCATAATTTTGTAAACCTCTAAAAGGTCACCCCTCAGCCT
>NC_057728.1:54528616-54549362 GCF_004010195.1 Chiloscyllium plagiosum
GCTTTCCCAAAATGCAGCACCTCGCATTTATCTAAATTAAACTCCATCTGCCACTTCTCAGCCCATTTGCCCATCTGATCAAAATCCCATTGTAATTTGAGGTAACCTTCTTCGCTGTCCACTACCCCTCCAATTTTGGAGTCATCTGCAAACTTACTAACGGTACCTCCTACATTCATTTCTAAATCGTTTATATAAATGATAAAAAGTACTGGACCCAGTACTGATCCTTGTGGCACTCCACTGGTCATAGGCCTCCACTCTGAAAAACAATCTTTCACCACCACCCACTGTCTTCTACCTTTGGGCTACTTCTGTATCCAAATGGCTAGTTCTCCCTGTATTCCATGAGATCTAACCTTGCTAATCAGTCTCCAGTGGGGAACTTTGTCGAACGTTTTACTGAAGTCCATATAGATCACATTTACCACTCTGGCCTCATCAATCCTCTTTGTTACTTCTTCAGAAAACTCAATCAAGTTCGTGAGACGTAATTTCCCACGCACAAAGCCATGGTGACTATCCCTAATTAGTCCTTGCCTTTCCAAATACGTGTCCCTCAGGATTCCCTCCAACAACTTTCCCACTACCGACATAAGGCTCACCGGTCTATAGTTCCCTGGCTTGTCCTTACCACCTCTCTTAAATAATGGTATCACTTCTTCAACTATGCTACCCTACCTGGAGAGGGGAGACAAGCTATAGCCAGAGACCAGGTGGAAGCAGAGTGAGTCACGGGCCGGATCCCAGAGTGGGAACAGAGCGAGTCCCAGAGCGGGCGGCACAGCGAGTCCCTGAGCAGGGACCAGAGCAAGTTCCAGAATGAGGAGCAGAGTGAGTCACTGTCTGGGTCGCAGAGCGGGAGCGGAGTGAATCCCAAAGCAGGGTGTAGAGCAGATCCCGGGCAGAGTCCCAGAGCAGGTCCCAGGCTGAGTCCAGGAGCAAGGAGTAGAGCAAGTCCTGGGCTGGGTTCCGGAGCGGGAAGTAAAGCGAGTCCTGGGCTGAATCCCGGAGTGGGGATCAGAGCGAGTCCTGGCCTGAATCCCGGAGCAGGGATCAGAGCGAGTCCTGAGCTGAATCCCGGAGTGGGGAGCACAGCGAGTCCTGGGCTGAATCCCGGAGCAGGGATCAGAGCGAGTCCAGGGCTGAATCCCCGGAGTGGGGAACAGAGCGTGTCTTGGGCTGAATCCTGGAGTGGGGAGCACAGCGAGTCCTGGCTGAATTCTGGAGTGGGGAACAGAGTGTGGTCTGGGCTGAATCCTGGAGTGGGGAGCACAGCGAGTCCTGGCTGAATCCCTGAGTGGGGAACAGAGTGTGTCTTGGGCTGAATCCTGGAGTGGGGAGCACAGCGAGTCCTGGCTGAATCCTGGAGTGGGGAACAGAGCGTGTCCTGGGCTGAATCCTGGAGTGGGGAGCACAGCGAGTCCTGGCTGAATCCTGGAGTGGGGATCAGAGTGTGGTCTGGGCTGAATCCTGGAGTGGGGAGCAGAGTGTGTCCTGGGCTGAGTCCTGGAGTGGGGAGCACAGCGAGTCCTGGCTGAATCCTGGAGTGGGGAACAGAGTGTGTCCTGGGCTGAATCCTGGAGTGGGGAGCACAGTGAGTCCTGGCTGAATCCTGGAGTGGGGAACAGAGTGTGTCCTGGGCTGAATCCTGGAGTGGGGAGCACAGTGAGTCCTGGCTGAATCTTGGAATGGGGAACAGAGTGTGTCCTGGGCTGAATCCTGGAATGGGGAGCACAGCGAGTCCTGGCTGAATCCTGGAGTGGGGAACTGAGTGTGTCTTGGGCTGAATCCTGGAGTGGGGAACAGAGCCAGTCCTGGATGGAAGCAGTGTGGCCTTGTGTTCTGAAGCCCAGTTGATATGAACACATGTTGAAACAGGATTCAAACTTGAGTTCTTTAGGGACAATTTTTATTCTCTTTGTGCTCTTTAAAATTCTGTATTCCCATGCTAAACTATTTTTTAAAATTTTTCAATTCAGTAACAACGCTTAAAGAATCTGTACCTAGGTATCCTGAACCTAAGATGGCACCAAGAGATGACATGGCAGACAGGCAGGAGGCTGGAAGAACACAGCAAGCCAGGCAGCATCAGGAGGTGGAAAAGTTGATGTTTCGGGTGTAACCCTTCTTCAGGCCTTGGTGTGGGTGTGGGGAAGCTGCAGATAAAGTGGGAGGCGGGGCAGATGGTAAGTGGGAATAGGTGAAGACAGGTAAAGGTTGGTCAATGGGAAGAAGGAATCCGTTTGGTGGTAGGGAGGATGGAAGGGAGTTGGGGGATGCAGATAAGGGAGTCAGGGGATTGGGAGCAAGGTTATTTGAAATTGGAGAACTCAATGTTGGGTCCTCCGGGCTGTAGGCTGCCCAGGTGGAAGATAAGGTGTTGTTCCTCCAATAGGAGCTGTGGTTTGTTTTGGCAATGGAGGAGGCCAAGGATAGTCATGTTGGAAAGGGAGTGGTTGGGGGAATTGAAATGGGCGGCGATTGGGAGGTCCAGTCAGCCCCTGTAATGCTCGGTGAACCATTCCCTAAGTTTACATATGGTCTCCCCGATGTAGAGAAGACCACATTGGGAGCACCTGATGCAGTAAACTAGGTTGGAGGAGAGGCAGGTGAACTTCTGTCTCACCTGGAAGGACAGTTTAGGGTCCTGGATGGAGGTGAGGGAGGTGATGTACTACAGGTTTTGCATCTTTTCTGGTTGCAGGGGAACGTACCTGGGGGTTCGGTGGCGGGGATGGTGTGAGCCAATGATTATCGGAGGGAACAGTCCTTACAGAAGGCAGAGAGGGTTGGGGAGGGGAAGATGTTCTTGGTGGTGGGGCATTGGTGCAGCATCCTGCACCCAGGCTGAAGTGGAGCAGTTCCTCGACTTCGCCCATAACTGCCACCCCGCCCTCAAATTCACTTGGTCCATCCCGGGTACCTCCCTCCCCTTTCTCGACCTCAATATTTCCATCTCTGGCGACAGTCTGTAGATGGACATTTACTATAAACCCACAGACTCCCATAACTACTCTGGACTACACCTCCTCCCTGCAAAAACTCCATCCCATACTTCCTGCTCTGCGTCTGCCACATCTGCTCTGATGAGGAGACATATCACTTGCGAGCATCACGGTTGTCCATCTATTTTGAGCAGCGTGCTTTTTCTCCCTCTGTCATTCAGACAGCCCTTCACCACTCCATCTCTATTCCCCGCTTATCTGCTCTAAATCCCCCTCCTCCCGACTCAATAAAGACAGAGTACCGTTGTCCTCACCCACCACTCCACTAGTCTCTGCATCCAACACATCATGCTCAAACACTTCCGTCAACTTGAACGAGACCCCACCACGAAGAACATCCTGCCCTCCCCACCCCGTTCCCTCCGACAGTCCTTGGTTCATGCCACCGAACCCCCAGGTACTTCCCCCTGCAACCAGCAACGGTGCAAAACCTGCCGGTAAACCAACCCCCCCTTCACCTCCATCCAGGGTGCCAAACAGTCCTTCCAGGTGAGACAGTGGTTCACCTTCCTCCAACCGAGTTTACTGCATCAGGTGCTCCCGATGTGGTCTTCCCTACATTGGGGAAACTGAACGTAAACTTCGGGAATTGTTCACCGAGTATCTCAGCTGGGCCTGAAGGGGCTAACCGGACCTCCCAGTCGCTATCCATTTCAATTCCCCCAACCACTCCCTTTCCGACATGGCCTCTCCATTGCCAAAACAAACCACAGCGCCAACTGGAGAAACAACACCTCATCTTCCACCTGGGCAGCCTACAGCCCAGTTCAACATTGAGTTATCTAATTTCTCTTCCCTTCCCTCCACTCCTCCCAGCCACCAACCGGATTCATTCCTCCCATTGACCAACCAGGTCGTACCCTCTGCCTGTCTTCACCTATCTCCAAGGAGAAGGTGCTGGAGATCAGAGCTGAAAATGTGTTGCTGGAAAAGCGCAGCAGGTCAGGCAGCATTCAAGGAGCAGGAGAATCGACATTTCGGGCATTCCTGAAGAAGGGCTCATGCCCAAAACGTCGATTCACCTATCTCCACTTCACCACCCTGTCGCCACCACCCCCTTTATCTGCAGCTCCCCCCACACCCACCCACAGTCCTGAAGAAGGGCTAGACCCGAAACATTGACTTCTCCACCTCCTGATGCTCCCTGGCTTGCTGTGTTGTTCCAGCCTCCTGCTTGTCTACTTTGGACTCCAGCAGTTTTTCTGTCTCTAACCCAGAGGTGACAGGGCCGACGTTTCACTGCACTGATTTGAGTGCACAGCACAACAAAGGCCATTCAAGACAATGAATGCTGTCCACATGATATATTACACAGATGCTCAGGCTCAAACTTCAGCAGTAAATCGATTTATTGCATTTTACTTAATAGCTAATTACGCTATTTTAGAGATACATGATGCTCTCATATGAGACATCAGCTCAACTTAGAAAGAATACACATTATAACTTCAGCAACATGCTGTGTATAAGAACATCATTAAGACATGTGAAGATTACACGGAGTTTCGTTCCTCCTGAGAGGAAATTCTCCTTTGTATTCTGATGGGTGGAACTTGTGACATTGGTTAAACATTTTCTGCTTTATATAACACATTACGCATCAGGACTAGAGTCTGCTGGAAGCAGTGTCACAAACGTGTCGCAGGTGTACAGGGAAACAAATGGTAATTAGTGACAGAGAGGTAGACAGTCATTGGGATTGAAGCAAACCTTATAAGGATGAAGGTGGAACTGAGAGAGCACAATGATCAGGAAAGGCTGATCAAGCAGGATCCCTTCCCTGTCCGGAAAAGACATGAACAAGTGCCCTGAGAAAATCTTTATAAAATGACAAAGTGCCTTGATAACACAAACACAGAGATATTTTATATTCTTTTATGGGATGTGGGCATTGTAGCGAGGCAAACATTTATTATTAATCCTTAACTACCCTTGAACCAATGGAGCTGCTGGGCTGTTTCAGAGGGCAGTTAAGGATTAACCAGTTTACTGTGGGTCTGGAGTCACATGTAGACTGGACCAGTAAGGATAGCAGCTTTCCTTCCCGAAAGGACATTGATGAACAAGATGGGTTTTTACAATAATCAAAGATAGTCACTATTTCTGACACTTGCAGATCGATTAATTAAATTTAAATTCCACCAGTTGTCATAATGGAATCAGAACCCATACCACCAACCTGGACCTCTGAATTACTCATCCAGTCATATTACACTGTCATCACCCTATGTATATTATATCTATATATATAAACTTCCTTTTGTGAGGGAGGTCAAAACTGAGAGTTGCATGTACAATGGTCAGAAATAAACTGTACAGGAAGTTCTATGAGAAATGCCTTTACCCAAGGAGAGATGATGCAAAATTTCCTCCCACAAGGATTAGTTGAGGCAAGTAGCTTAGAGATAATTAAAGAGAAGCTGAATAAGTACATGAAGGAGAAAGGAACACGTGGACATGCTGATAGAATTAAATAAAGACCAATGGGAGGAATGTCATACGAAACATAGACACCAGCATGGAAATAAAGATGTATACACCTGTTATCTTTCACAGTGTCTCACATCTGCACGCACACAACATGGGTGTTGGGGAAAATATAAGCACTACCGCAGTTAGGCAGTAGAATGGGGGAAAATAAAAAGAAGAAAAATATACATCAACTTGGATTAGTTGGGCTGAATGGTTTCTTTCCTGTGTTACAAATCCTATGTAAGCATGAACGAGGAACATTTTCTTCATTTTGGCACAACTTTAGTTGCAGTGAGTCATTCCAAGTTATCGTCATTCATCTTCTGTTGAAGTGGGTCGTCACAGATACCTACCTTTTTAACCAATTACTCCAACTGTGAGATTTGGATCGAAGCACCATACTATCAAACTGAAGTCTCCCTGGGAAGAAGCTGCCACTATCATGGAATGACAGAAATGTCTTGATTATATGGTTACTACTTGTAATTATCTATCATGTACTGCTGGTGGAGAATGACATAGAAGTTGCATTGAGTCCAGCCTTGGCTATGTAAGTATTTACCCAACGTGAGAGAAAATAGCTCCAATCTCATTTACTCTACCCCTCTGTATCCGTAAATCTCCAACGGCCATTCCACAATCTGGACTAAAATGTTTAGGTGGATGCAACTCTGAGGGGGTGTTGGAGTGTTGGAGGTGCCATCTTTCAGATGTGATGGTAAACTGAGGCATCTACCCTCTAATGTGGATATAAAGGATCCACTGCCTAGATTTAAAGAAGACCACCAGAGTTTTCCATGGTTCCCTGGACATTGTTTATTCTTCAACAAACATCAAGAAGCGCAATACCATCCAAGACAAAGCAGCCCATTTGATTGGCACCCTATCCACCACCTTCAACCTTCACTCCCTCCATTACTGATGCACAGCAGCAACAGTGCGTATCATCTACAAGACACAATGCAACAACTCACCAAGGCTCCTTGGACACTGCCTCCATGTTGTCATTATCCTGACCCTTGAAAAATATTGCTGTTCCTACACTGTAGCTGGGTCAATATCCTTGAATTCCCTCCCTCGGGACATTGTGGGTCTACCTAAAGTACATGGACTGCAGCGGTTCAAGAAGGCAACTCACCACCATCTTGGTAAAAACAATGACTGCAGATGCTGGAAAAGAGATTCTGGATTAGTGGTGCTGGAAGAGCACAACGGTTCAGGCAGCATCCAAGGAGCTTCGAAATTACCACCATCTTGTCAAGGCTAGTTAGGGATGGACAATAAATACTGGCCCAGCTAACAATACCCATGATTGAATAACAAGAAATAAATCTGGTCATTATTTTACTGCTAATTGTGGGGGTTGTTGCGTGTTAGTTGCCTGCTCTATCCTACCTCACAACAGTGACTACATACAAATGTTATAGTCCAACAGGTTTATTTGGAAGCACTAGCCTTTATCAACACCTGATGAAGGAGCAGTGCTGGGAAAGTTAGTGCTTCCAAATAAACCTGTTGGACTATAACCTGATGTTGTGTGATTTGTAACTTTGTCTACCCCAGTCCAACACTGGCACCTCCAAATCATACATACAAATGAGATTTGTTATACTCCAGAATGGCATGAGGTCATGAAAGTTGCTGTTGGAAAACAAATCTTTCTTTCTTTTCATCTACCTGTCTCATACAACAACCTTGAACATTATTATATATTTAGCCACATCCACTCAAACTGGAAGTGATTTCTACAACCTTACAATTGAATGTGTCCACCCCCCTGCTATAAATCCCTTGTTTGTAGCTCCTCATTGTTGTATCCATATTAGCTATTGTGGAATCGGTGTTGAAAATCTCCGAAACTGCATCAATTTTTCGATCCTTGTGACTTAGTGTTGCAGAATGGGGATTTTGTTACCTGTCACCATTTAATATGTTGTGCTATTGACAACTTGTGTCAGATATTGCTCTGTTTGGAAAGTGGTAGTTATAAATAGAGGTCTTATTTTTAGACAACACTGAACTATTGTCCCTGCAAACCATTTTGATTTAACGATTAGGTGAAGTGTGTCTTCTGTAGGCATGACACACTTCCAGCATGTAGCCCACAATGAAAGTAAGGCGTGGGATGATTATTTTCTGGACTCCTATCTTTTAGCCATTGGATCTAAAATTAAGATACAGCTTTTGTACAATTTGTAAAATAGGGTTTAATAAACACCTTTGTGTTTGTGATTGAGCTTGTGAGATGAAGGAAAGGGCTAATGTTTATGCTGAGCCGTACCATGTCACCAGGTTACCACAAACCCTTTGCAACTAGCCAATTACCTTTTAAAGTGCAGTTGCTGTTATGTGATTTAATGTTGCATATAAATGTGACAATTCACTCTCTGGTAGGTATTGTGAAAAAATATTTATTCGTTTCTATTCAGGCCTTCATTCCCTTCCAAAATCACTTTCATTTAGAAGAAATAATATCCACAGTCAAAATACATTAAATCTGATGTCTGCTGACATTTCCTCTTAACCTCCACCATAATGGATTCCTAGTTCCATCACAATGGAAACCTCCTATGTAAACATGAAACACTATAATTGGAGCTCAGTGGTGGGGTTGCAGTGTCTCTGCTGGAGGGAGGGTGTAATTACAACCAAGCAATAATATCAGTTTCCAAATTGTGATGAAGGTATGAAAATATGGAGAAAATGTATGACTCAAAAGGGGAAACTTAAATTATGTCGATCTACCCACACTTATTGGCTAATCCTACTTCACCTGAAGATGTCACTTGATCTTAATTTTCTGCCCAGGACGGCCAACTCTTATGAAGCAAAATAGGGAGCACTTTGACCAATGAACTGGGAATGAGGGGAATGTGGTTGGGGATGAGATTGTTGTAGACTAATAGAATGGGGGTGGTGGTGATGGTACATGGTTGATGACCATGAGAGGAGAAGCAAGGAATTGAGAGGCAATTTCTGTTACTAATGTCAATCAGATTGGGCGGCTTGCCAACTTTTATAGGTGTGTCATCAAGAGCGTTCTGTCTGGATGTATCACTCCCTGGTACAGTAACTGCACCATTTAAGATCAGAGATAGTTGCAGAGAGTGGTGAACTTGGCCCAGACAATCACAAAGGCCAACCTCCCATCTATAGAATCCATCTACCAGGCCCGCTGTCAAAGAAAGGCCGCCAGCATTCTCAAAGATCCATCCCACCCTGGCAACGCATTTGTACAACCTCTACCTTTGGGAAGAAGGTACTGAAGCCTGAACACATGCACCAGCCGGTTTCGAAACAGTTTCTACCCAATTGTTGTTAGAATACTGAATGGACTCACAAACACTTAGCATTTGCCTGTACCTGTGTTTTTGTTTTTGCCGCTGTTTACCTATTATTTACTTATCTATGCTCCTTAACTCTTTGATCTGCCTGTATTGCTCACAAGACAAAGCTTTTCACTGTGCCTCAGTACACATGACATTAAATTCAACTCAATTCAGTTCAATGCGTGGTGATTTAACGCAAGCTAAACCTGCAACCTATCTTGGGGAGTCACAGCGTTGCCTGTGCCTGACTCACTGATTTACTCAAGCCTCAAGCTCAACGTTCCATGAGTGATGGGCCAGAAGACATCTTCAAGAGGCATAGGACGAGCCGTCAAAACATGGGACAATCCCTTAAAATGCAGGGCAGTCAATCGCCATGTTTTCTTCTGACTGGCTTCCTGATAGATCCATGAGGAAATCTGGTCAGTTTTATAGATCTATCCTTGTTAGTGTCACCTGAAGCTGTTGACAGAGGATGAGTATCCTTTGTATGACATTGAATGGGACAGCAGAAGAAGCAGGGATCACAAGAATTGATCAGTTTGGAATAGCTAACCCAGTGTGGTAGCTGAATATTGTTCTTGTCAGTCTGTAGAGGTATACATGTTCCTCCTGGTCCCAAAGAAAGACATAGCAGCCACAAATATTCTCACCTTCCCTCTGCGTACACTAGCCCGATTTCCACAGAGTCAGAGACATAAAGATTCAGCACCCTGCATGTGAACAATCTTCCACAGGACACACACACACTTCCTGACCGCAACTGGGACTTCCTGCTGTCAGTTTTTGGTCACACTTTTCTGCTGATACATCCTTTGAAAACTGTTATGTCGACAATAAAAGGTTGACCTCTCCCACCGCACCCACATCCTGTGAATGAGTCAAACCGCAGAGAGGACAGCCATGGTGTGCAGGTAAAGACTAAGAACTCATTAGTAACAAAGGTTGGTTCAGCTCTGCACAATCCCTCACCCGCCCACTAACCTCTTAAGAAAGCAAGTCTGAAAAATAACCTGGTAATGTTTAAAGATTCTTTTTGCTTGAGATCACAGTGACCCTCCCCAATTCCATTGTCAAGAAAAAAAACTGGGACCCACAATCTGGGCTTTATGAAGGCAATACTCATTTGAGGAGTTTCCCGCAGGGAGTTGCTGTTAGATGTAATGTCAACAATGGTATCATCACTGCAGAGAACGCTCTGGATTTTTGTATAGATTAACCCATAATAATAGCAATTTCATTTTGAATGGAAATCACTTTTATTTATATAACATTTTCTCACCTTCTCAAAATTGCTGAAAACATTGAAATTCAGTTTAGGGTTTATTTATGGGATGCAGTTAGGTCAGCATTTATTCTCCATTTCTAATTGCCCTTGAGAATACAACAGTCCTAGGGGTGTACAGACTGCACTGTGCGGTTAAACAGGGAGTTTCAGGATTTTGTTCCAGTAATACAGAACAATATATTTCCAAGTCAGGATGAGCAGTGGCTTGGATGGAGATGGTGGTGTTTCCATTCATCTGCTTCCCTTATCCTTCTAGATGGTAGAGGTCACAGGTTTGAAAAGTGTTGTTGAAGTCTGTTTATGAGTTGCTGCCAATGCCTCTTGTAGGTGTTCTTACAGGTGCCATGGTGCAGTAGTGACGGGGGGAAAGGGAGGGTGGGATTGAATATTGAAGGTGGAGGATCCATCAAGTGAGCTGCTTTGAGATGGATGTGTTCAAGCACTCATTTTGGCCAGTGGGCAGTATTCTTTCAGAATCCCCACTTGTGCCTTTTAGGTGATGGATAAGTTTTGCAAAGTCAGGAGTTGAGTTACTCACAACAGAGTTTCCAACAAGTGACCGGCCTATGGACTGATATGGTAGATAAGGCCTGTATTAGTGTCTTGATCTGAGGTTTTTAAATTGCCAGGCCTTTAAACCTGAAAAAAAAGGCCTGAAGCTGACAACATGAAAAAAGCCTCTACTGAACCACTTTGATTGACAGGCCATCTGGTATAGGTAAGAAAAAGTTTCTACCATCTATTCCTGCAGTTTCAATAGAGATTTTGTAAACATTTTGCAAGAGCTTTCATTAAAGTCGGCATCATTAGGAATGGTTGCCTGAGTTTCCAAAGCAACAAAAACATATATCTCAGCAAGGGGCTGACTGAGTTCATGTTTTTATTGACAGTTTAAAGGGCATGTTAAAGGATTACAAAGCTTTGATGCATTTAATACATTTCACTTTACTTTTTTATAACAGACTGAACTCTTGAAGGGATTTAAGGTTTTTGATTGGGTTGCAAGAATTAAAGTTTCTTTCTGTATCAAGTGGTTATGAATAAGATCTCTAGATCGCTGGATATTTTTCTTTCATCTTCAGAAGGCTCCAAAATTCTTCTCACAGTGGATCCTGGGTGAGCGGCAAGGAATTGAGAGGGAACATACGGTATGGGGAGGATATATTGTGATATAAAGGTGAACGAGGAGAGTGGGCTGGCATTGAGGGTGCATGGAGATTGGTTGGGGTGTAAGGAGGAGGGAAGGACGAGAGCTGAAATGTTTAAGACAACAGGAACGAAGTCTCGGAAAACCGGGAAACAGTGAGGTCTGCAGATACTGGAGATCAGGATGAAGTGCTCCGGCCCGAAACATCGATTTTCCTGCTCCTTGGATGCTGCTTGACCTGCTGTACTTTTCCAGCAAGCAACTTTCAACTCTTGGAAAACCAGGGTAGCCCTTTGACTCAGTCTGCTTTTGCTCTGATTGGAACCTCTCAGACACCCACGGTCTGCTTCCAGGGTTAGCAGGTCTGGGATGCTCCCGCTGCCACCCCTTCAGATCAGAATTTGCATGTAATGGGATTTTTACATCGAAACTGGCCTGGCGAGTCAAGAAATGACCTGAACCAAGGTACCAGCATCAGCAGCACAAATCTGGCCCACCATCTGTCGATGTCCTGGAGCGCTGACTGAAATGGCACCTAGCGTGGTCATATTCTCACTTTTGTCTCTCAGAATTGTGTGTTCAAGTCTCCCAAATCCAGACGATTGAGCACCAAATGTGAGTAGACATGGTAGTGGAATACTGAGGGAGTGCTGCATTGCCATGTTTCATATGAGACGTTAAAACTAAGTGCTGTCATAAGTGGACATTAGAAAATCCCACAGCATCATTTTTGAAATTAACAACAGAATTTCTATCCATTCCCTGTATATTCATTCATCTAGCGACATAGAGTGATAGAGCATGGAAACAGGCCCTTCGGTCTAACTCCTCCATATCAACCAGATGTCCTAAACTGATCCAGTCCCATTTGCCAACACTTGGCCCATATCTCTCTAAACTCTTCCTATTCAAATACCCATGCAGATGCCTTTTAAATGTGATTGTACCAGCCTCCACCATTTCCTCTGGCAGCTGATTCCATACTTCATGAAAAGGTTGCCCCTTAGGTTCCTTTTAAATCATTCTCCTCTCACCCTAAACTCTTGCCCTCTAGTTTTAGACTCCCCACCCCAGGGAAAAGACCTTGTCTGTTTACCCTATCGATGCCCCTCATGATTTTATAAACCTCTCTAAGGTCATCCTTTGGCCTCTGACACTGACTCGCCTTTCCTTATAGCTCAAAGCCTGGCAACATCCTTGTAAATCTTTTCTGAACCCTTTCAAGTTTCACAACATCCTTCCAATAGGTGGGAGACCAGAATTGAACGCAATATTCCAAAAGTGGCCTAACCAATGTCCTGTGCAGCTGCAACATGGCCTCCCAACTCATATATTCAATGTTCTGACCAATAAGGGAAAGCATACCAAACACCTTCTTCACTATCCTATCTACCTGTGACTCCACCTTCAAGGAACTATGAACCTGCACTCCAAGGTCTCTTTGTTCAGCAACACAGCCCAGGTTCTTACCATTAAGTGTATAAGTCCTGCCCTGATTTGCCTTTCCAAAACACACACCTCGCATTTATCTAAATTAAACTCCTCAGCCCATTGGCCCATCTGATCAAGATCCTGTTGTATTCTGAGGTAAACTTCTTTGTTATCCACTACACCTCCAATTTTGGTGTCAACTGCAAACTTACTAATTATATCTCCTACGTTCACATCCAAATCATTTATATAAATGATGAAAAGTAGTGGACCCAGCACCGATCCTTCTGGCACTCCACTGGTCACAGGCCTCCAGTCTGAAAAACAAACCCTCCACCACCACCCTCTGTTTTCTACTTGACATGCAAAAATGAATTCTCTAGTCATTAATGCGTTACTGTTTATGGGATCTTGCTGTGTACAAATTAACTGCTGTGTTTCCTATGTTATGGTGCCAAAATAAGTTATTGGCTATAAATTATTTAAGAATCTCCTGAGGATGTGAAGGATGCTGTACAAATATGAGTCCTTTCTTTTAAAAGCGGAATTTCAGATCAGCAATAAATTCTGACTAAGATTCTATGGAATCATCGGGAGTGAATATTCCATCCCTGGAGTTGATGAAGAAGATGGTAAGAGGGGAAAATAATTGGACAAGATGGTCCTGGAGGAATAGTTACCTCCCTTCTCCACCATTAAATGTTCAATTAATGGCCACTAAAAAGCCTCAACTTGCCGTCGGCCCAGTTACCTGATTTCCTGGCAGGTGAGAGAAGTGGTTGGATTGGGAAATCAAGGCAGCCTGCCCACCTCTTAGGGGAAGGAGCCTCCATTAACCTCAGTCTGGGGTGGTACGGTGGCTCAGTGGTTAACACTGCTGCCTCACAGCACCAGGGACCCAGGTTTGATTCCAGCCTCGGGCAACTGTCTGTGTGGAGTTTGCAAGTTCTCCCTGTGTCTGTGTGAGTTTCCTCCGGGTGCTCCAGTTTCCTCCCACAGTCCAAAGATGTGCAGGTCAGGTGAATTGGCCATGTTAAATTGCCCATAGTGAGGTGCATTAGTCAGAGAGGGAAATGGGACTGGGTGGGTTACTCTTCGGAGGGTTGGTGTGGACTTGTTTCCACACTGTAGGGAATCTAATCTAACAGTAATAAAAGGGCATGATTACTAAAAGCCAACCGCTGTCTTTACCTCTGACCTTCTTGAAACCATTCAATGTTTGACCTCAACCTCTTCCTGTAATAAAGAAATCTACAGGCTCACCACTGTCTGGGTGAAGAAATTTCTCCTCGTCTCTGTCTTAAATGGTCTACCCCGTATTCTCAAACTGTGACCCCTGCTTCAGAACTCTGTGATCATTGGGAACATCCTTCCTGCCTTCACCCTATCAAGTTCTGTTAAAAATTCATAGGTTTCTATGAGCTCTCTCCTTCATTCTTCAAATCTCCAGCAAAGGTGGCCCTCATCGATCAGTCCTACATCCCAGAAATCGGTGTGGCTTATATGTAACTCCAGACCCACTACGTAGTTGATTTAAGCTCGGGATGAACAATAAATGCCTACACACCAAGAACAAGCCAAATAATTTAAAAACACGCACTAAGTGACAATGGGGTAACTATCTCACTGAGGGAGGCCATATAGTTCATCCAGTCCATAGTTGCTCTGTGAAAAGCAATTCAGTTTGACTTATCTATCTCACAGCACTGTAGAATTATTTTCCTCAATTGAGTTTTTTCTACTTAAGTGCAAGTTCGATCCAATTAAAGCTGCCTTTTCTATTCAATGCCAGCTATTCCAGTTGCAAAAAGAGGATATTTTGCTCGTTAAGATTTATTTTTCTCTGTAGTGGGATTTTCAAGTGGCTCCAGTATATAAGTTAGCATCAAATACAGGTGATGGCTAAAGATCATGAGCAAAGTTACTTTTCAGAGCAGATCGTAAAAGGCGGCAATGAATCATTTGTGCATCTGTTAGCTCATAAAGAGCGTGCTTCTTAGTAAGATGTACTCCCACATTTATCATACCAGAATGTGGTTGCTTTGGAAGAGACTTGATGGTAGGAATATACCATAAAATTAGATCTAACACCTTCACTTGTGAAGTGCATCCACAGAGATTTACATATCAAATTAAATTCTTCGCCTTCCTTTCTCCTTCCAGAAGTAGCATTGACTGTAACTTTAACCAACAAAGAGCACATCAAGTATTCTTATGCTGCATTATGAGTCAGATGACAGATTCATTTTCCTCCTACTCACATACTGTAATTCTCTCGCTGTCAGAAGTAGGTCTTTTTTTACACAGTGTCTGGAAATAGAACAGTAGCATAAGTGAAGTTACAGCAAAACTAATGAATGAATCGTGATTTCCAGAGAACACCAACGCGGAATTTATTTTGTGCAGTACGTGAAGTATTTATTTTTATGCTAAATGCACATTTAGAAATTCCAATTTTGGGTAATGTCTTTCTTCAGCAGAATGGTACGCCACCAAACAGAGCCCAGAAAATGTAATATGATTTCCCAAGTATCATCTTCCTTATTAGAGATATATTCAATTCTTATTTAAAAAATATGATGGAAATATTCAACTCGCACTCATGAGCAAGTACTGACACGTTAACCTGTCTCTTTCCAGTGATGGTGCTCGCCTTGTGGTAGTGATTTTGAATTGAATTGAATTTATTGTCACGTGTACCGAGGTACAGTGAAGACGCTGTTGTCGTAGTAATATCACTGTGTTAGTATTCCAGGACACCCAGGTCAATGCTTGGAGGTCATGAGTTCAAATCCAACCACAGCAGATGGTGAAATGTGGATCTGACAATAAATATGGAATTAAAAGCCACCATAATGATGACCATGTGAATGCTGCATTTGGTTCACTAATGCCGTTAAGGAAAGAAAATCTGCTTAAGTTACACATGAGTCCATGTAAGGCTGTTCATTTCAAGTAGCAATTAGGGGTGGACAATGATGGCAGGCCACATCTGGTGAACACATATGAAAAACATACAATTCCATGATCTCAAGATTGCCCAAAGCAGCATATAAGCATGTGCTTTTGAAATGGAGCCAATTTACACTCAGCAAGCTCCCCAAACATCAGAATCAGACATTCCACTTTTAGGGATATTGTTTGGGGGCTAATTATTGGCCAGGACACCATCAAAACAGGCCTTTCACACCCACCACAGAGTGCAGACTGCACACACATACTGCAGATGCACAGCATTTTCTGTTTTCATTTCGTTCACTGGAATTTGCAATGAGCTTGTCTCTTTTTTATCGCTTGGGTAGTTTCAATTCATCATTAACCATTAGTTGTGGTTCAATGGGTAGCACCCCTTCCTCTGAGTCAGAAACCTGTGAATTCAATGCCCATTCCAGAGAATTGAGCACACTGCCCAGACTGAATCTCCTGTGCAACAGTAAGGAAAAGCTGAACTATATGGTACTTCTTCAGTCTTACCAGATGCTAAGTCCAGGCCTCTTCTTCTCCCTCTGTAAAACATCTTCGTTCAACAGAAGTATCCTGTTGCCTGGCTAAAATTTGTCCCTTGACTGCACTTAACGAACCTGGATTTTCTGATCATTGTCTCATTGCTGCCTATGGGATCTTACTGTGTGTTAATCAGTTGCTACTTTCATCAGTAATCATGTAAAAAGCTATAAAGTGCCTTTGGACGTTCTGAGGTCATGAACAGCATTGCACACATGCACGTCTTTCTTTCTTGATGTCAGAGAACTTGAGCTTATTTTCTATAATCTTCTCAATTGCCAATTGTATCCAGTATTATAGGAGGCCAGCATTTCTTCCCTTACATCGACTAAATAAATCGGCTGAAGGATCACATCAAATGTTGAAGCAAATTGTTGACAAATGCTGGCGAAATGCAAATGGCCCATCAGCACCTGAAAAAAGAAACAGACTCGTTCATGTCTTTGATATGGATCCTTCGGCAAAACTGAAAGGTGGCAGAAAAATTGACATTTTAATTGGAAGAAGAAGGGGGTGAAGTCAAAAGGTAGAGATGCTGGTTCCTATCAATGAGGTAGTTTGGTGAATGTGTGAATGATCCTGTGAGGTGGGCTCTTGTGTTGCTATGCTCATATGTTAGTATTTCCCTAAGATGTTGGACCCTGTGCTGCTCCGAACACGTTGCTGAGTAGCCTTACCATCACAAGCAGGGTAACAATAAACAATGAGTAACAGTAACCCACAACTCTGGACTGAGCTTGTTTCAAGACATGAGTAAGCGAAAGTGGGTTCTGCAGATGCTGGAGATTAGAGTCAAGATTAGAGTGGTGCTGGAAAAGTACAGCAGGTCAGGCAGCATCTGAGGAGCATCCGAGAAGCCATCCTTGATGAAGGGGTTTTGCCCAATCTTCCTGACCCTTGGATGCTGCCTGCCTGCTGTGCTTTTCCAGCACCATTCTAATCTTGACTCAAGACATTAATGCCCCATTGAGACCCGATTTAACAGTAATTAATGGGCTGAATGCTGTGCAACGACTTGGAGGCTTTTACCTTCTGGTCATTAGTTGCCAATTTCCATCTATTCTTCACATAACAGAGCTGACTGATGTATAGGGACATAAAGTGGAACCTTCTTCTTAATTTTAAAAGCCTAATAATGAAATGAAAGGGTTCATAAGAAATTTAAAGGATGTTGCCAGGATTGGAGGATTTGAGCTGTAGGGAGAGGCTGAATAGACTGGGGCTATTTTCCATGGAGTGTCAAGGCTGAGGGGTGACCTTATTAAGTTTTATAAAATCATGAGAGACATGGATAGGGTGATACCCAAAGTCTTTTTCCCAAGGTAGGCAAAAGTAGAGGGCATAGGTTTAAGGTGAGAAGGCAAAGATTTAAAAGGGACTTAAAGGGCAACATTTTTACACAGAAGGTGGTGCGTGTATGGAATGAACTGCCAGAGGAAGAGGTGGAGGCTGGTACAATTCCAACATTTGAAAGGCATGGATGTGTATACGAACAGGAAGGATTTAGAGGGATATGGGCTAAATGCTGGCAAATGGGATTAGATTAATTTAGGATGTCTTGTTGGCACAAGTTGGACCGAAAGGTCTGTTTCTGTGCTGTACAACTCTATGACTCTCTGACAGGTTAAATAGACTAGCTTTATATTCTTTAGAATACAGAACATTAAGGGGTGATCTGTTGAGGTGTTTAAGATGATTTTAAAATAGGTAAAACTTTTTCCCTGGGTATATGGAATGAACTGCCAGAGGAAGAGGTGGAGGCTGGTACAATTACAACATTTGAAAGGCATGGATGTGTATACGAACAGGAAGGATTTAGAGGGATATGGGCTAAATGCTGGCAAATGGGATTAGATTAATTTAGGATATCTTGTTGGCATGACAAGTTGGACCGAAAGGTCTGTTTCTGTGCTGTACAACTCTATGACTCTCTGACAGGTTAAATAGACTAGCTTTATATTCTTTAGAATACAGAACATTAAGGGGTGATCTGTTGAGGTGTTTAAGATGATTTTAAAATAGGCAAAACTTTTTCCCTGGGTGAGTCAGGTTATAATAAATAGGATAACTTTAAAATGAGAGCTGGATCATTCAATGGCAATGCCATTTCTTCACTCAAAGGGTTTTAGATTAGATTACATTACATTACTGTGTGGAAACAGGCCCTTCGGCCCAACAAGTCCACGCCGACCCACCGAAGCGCAACCCACCCATACCCGTACATTTACCCCTTACCTAACACTACGGACAATTTAGCATGGCCAATTCACCTGACCTGCACATCTTTGGACTGTGGGAGGAAACTGGAGCACCCGGAGGAAACCCACGCAGACACGGGGAGAACGTGCAAACTCCACACAGTCAGTCACCTGAGGTGGGAATTGAACCCGGGTCTCTGGCGCTGTGAGGCAGCAGTGCTAACCACTGTGCCACCGTGCCACCCACTGGTTAGGCAAACCTGGAACTCTCCAGGTTGGAGTTGTAACCAGAGAGGGTGGCACGGGGGCTCAGTGGTTAGCATGCTGCCTCACAGCGCCAGGGACCTGGGTTCAATTCCTGCCTCAGGCGACTGTCTGTGTGGAGTGTGCACATTCTCCGCGTGTCAGTGTGCGTTCCCTCCAGGTGCTCTGGTTTCCTCCCACAATCCAAAGATGTGAGGTCAGGTGACTTGGCCATGCTAAATTGCTCATAGTGATAGGTGCATTAGTCAGGGGTAAATTTAGGCTAGGGGATTGGGTCTGGGTGAGTTACTCTTCAGAGGGTTAGTGTGGACTTGTTGGGCCGAAGGGCCTGTTTCCATACTGTAGGGAGTCTAATCTGAAAAAAAGAAGGTTAGACACAGATTAGCCTGAATAATGGAACAGGTTCCAGAGTCTGTACCACACTCCTCTTGTTCTCAGAAATTGTGTATGATACTAAGATTTTCAGCTTGCTGCTTAACCTCTGAGTAAAGGAATACAGTCTGCTCAGGGTTTGGTTAAAATGAGATCCTTCTTTAGCAGGAGTATATTGGCTTTGGAGAGAGAGAGAGGGGCACGACACACATTCACCAGAACTTTACAAGGGAATTTGACTGTTAAGTAGTAAGGATAGTTTGAGTAAATCTGCATTGCCTTGAGTGTAGAGAATCTTACAATGTTAAAAGGATTTGATCAGGTAGGTGTTAAGAAACCTTTTCCCCTGCTGGGCAAAACAAGAACGAGTGAACATAATCTTTAACCTAGAGCTAGGGCATTCAGTAGCAGACTGATGATTAGCAGTTGATTCCTGAAGAAGGGCTTTTGCCCGAAACGTTGATTTTCCTGCTTCCCGGAAGCTACCTGACCTGATGTGCTTTTCCAGCACCACTCTAATCTAAACATTCAGTAGCAGAGTCAGGAGTTAATGAAAATCTGGTCATCTCACACCAAAAAAAGGCTATGGTTATTGCAACACAACTGAAGCTTTCAATAGTTACATATTTTGTTAAAGGACGGTATTGAGGGATATGAAGGTAAGATGGATAAATAGAGGTGAGATCTGAATGAACCATGATCTAATAGAATGATGGACTATACTCAAGGGGGCTGAATGGTCTTCTCCTGTTTCTAATGCTTTCTATGAACCAAGGCTTGCATTTACATAGGACTTCTCCTGACCATCTGATATCTTAAAACACTTTGCCCCAAAACAAATGTAGTAGCTTTTAGAATGTAGGAAAAGCAGCCTCATAGTCCGGGAACCCTGCACTGCCCGGTTCTACCTCCTTCCCAAGATCCACAAGCCTGACCACCCTGGCCGATGCACAGCAAGCACCCATAAACAGCACTGTGGCAATGATTAGCTAATTTGTGTCATGTTGGTTTATTGATCAGGCCTCCAAAGATAACTCCCCTGCTCTTTCTTCACAAACCCTAGGTGTATTTTACATCTAGCTGAGAAGACAGATAGTTCAGTTCAACATCTCATCTAGAACATCACAGCGCAGTACAGGCCCTTTGACCCGCGATATTGCGCCAACCTGTGAAACTAATCTGAAACCCATCTAACCTACACTATTCCATTTTCTTCCGTATGTTTATCCAATGACCATTTAAATGCCTTTAACATTGGTGAGTCTACTCTTGTTGCAGGCAGTACATTCCATGCCCCGACTACTACTGAGTAAAGGAACTACCTCTGACATCTGTCCTATATCTATCACCCCTCAATTTAAAGCTATGTCCCGTCATGCTAGCCATCACCATCCGAGGAAAAAGGCTCTCACTGTCCACCCTATCTAACCCTCTGATTAACCCTCACAATTAAGTCACCTCTCAACCTTCTCTCTAATGAAAACAACCTCAAGTCCCTCAGCCATTCCTCATAAGGCCTTTGCTCCATACCAGGCAACATCCTTGTAAATCTCCTCTGAATCCTTTCCAAAACTCCCACATCCTTCCTATAATGTGGCAAACAGAACTGTACACAATACTCTAAGTGCGGCTGCACCAAAGTTTTGTACAGCTGCAGCATGACCTCATGGTTCCAAAACTCAATCCCTCTACCAATAAAAGCTAACACACCGTATGCCTTCTTAACAACCCTA